>NC_090650.1:365955780-366070780 GCF_040937935.1 Hyperolius riggenbachi
TCTTGGTGATTCTTGCTCATTCTTGCCAGCCCTATAGTTTGTATACATGTGTGTGTTAGTAATTAAGTCTTCAGCCAGGAGTGGATGGGCTGCTCTGTGATCCTGCTTCTGATTATTGTTGTGGTTTGTGCAGCCCCAGCGAGAGCGGCTCTAAGTCCGGGCTGCACGTCATTTGCAATCTGGAGACTGTTGATCACCTCACTAATTACACCTCCCCCTCTCTCTCTCTCTCCTCTCCTCTCTCTCGCTCTCTCTCATTCCCAGAGTGCATATCAGGAACAGACACACAAAGACATGCGCACTCAACTTAATCAGCCATTTTTTTAAACAGGGCTAAAACGATAATAATTAGCAGAATAAAGACATTCATTTCCTTTCCTCCTTTTCCCAAGCCCTTCACAAGCAAACAGCGAGGCAGCGGATGGCACATGCTTTCACACCCTGCGGACCCAGAACAACAAGCAGCAGAGCCCCCTCTCCGCTGCACAGCTCTCGCCTCTTCTGCACTCCTGCAAAAAGTTCCAGGATTATTCTTTTTTTGTAGGATTGTTCCTTTTTTTTTTTTTTTTTTTTTTTTTACCCTCATCTCTTATTTTTTCTCCACTTGATGAACATTCTTCTGTTTTATTGGATGGGATCAGCAGTTGTGATTAAGCTGAAGAGAGAGAGATACACACACAGTCTATAGAAGAAGATCAAGTGTAAACTGCAGAGGGGGAAATGGAAAGTAAGTTTTTTTTTTTTTTTTTTTGCTTTAACTTTTATTGAGCAGTTTGTGTTAAATTTAGGTCGAGTATTGATTATCTTTCCAGGCTGATCTTGCACAATCTTTGATATTTCGCTCTCTCTCTCTCTCCCACACTCTCTCTCTCTCACTCTCTCGCTCTCTCTCTCTCTGGTTGCTTAGCTCAGAGCTTCACTTTGTTTCTCTCACATACACACACACACACACATTCCCCATCTGCACAGATCCCGGCTAACTCCCCCCTTCCTTTCTTTTCTTCCCTACGAGCTGACATACCAGGGAGCAGTCCGCACTCATTGCTGCTGGGTGTCCGTTCGCTCTTTCTCTCCCTTTTCTCCCCCCTCCAGTTTTCCTCTGTTGCAACTTAGGCATCTCAAGGCAGGGGAAGGAAAAGAAAAAAACTGTCAGACAGCAAGAATCCTGGCTGTCAAAAAAAAAAAAAAAGTGCCCTCATCTCTCAGCCAGGGAAGTCTGGAAGCTACTTTTCCCCCCTGTAAAGACAAATAAAAATTCTGCAGCTTTCCACGTTGGCTTTTCCCTCTCGGTAGGCACAGCACTGTACCTCTATGCCAGGCATGTAGGGCTCCAGGTATGTGTTTTGCTTCCAGGGAGAGAGGAGTGCTCTAGGCAGCATCCAGGACTTATTCTTCATAAAAAATAACAAAACAAAAAAAAAGCCTTACTAGATTTAAAAAACAACCAGAAAATACTCCTTTGTCATCTAGTTTGTCTCCTCTCTGCTCTGTGAAGCTGCTGTGGGGTTTCTGCCTAGGAATAGGCAGAGCTGCTTTCTCTCTGTTTTCTTTCTCTGGATGTTCCTGGTACGCTCTGCTAGGTTCAGATGACCTTGCTGGGGGTGGCCGGCAGGGAAAGGCCGTGGGGGATGGTTTTTAGACTGTCTCCTGGAGCTTTTCTCGTCCTGTGCTGGCTCTCTCGGCTACAGGGGCAGGCATAACTCATCCCCTCCACTCCCTGCTATCAGCACACACTGACTCTCCCAGGCAGAAGCACACAATACAACTGACATAAAAGTCACAAGCTTCCCAGTAACAGCAAAAGAGAGAACGAGAGAGCATAACACCTATATCTAGAAAGAAAGAAAACAGGCCATAAAGAGGAATCTTGCTCTAAATGTTCTTTAGCCTATAATGCAGCGGGTACAGCTTAGATTGTGTATCTAGAGAAGGCAGCATTCCAAGCTCAGGCTTCTGTTGTCATCTGTGCCACTGGGATCTGCATAGTCATTTTCTGCTGCCTTCTCTCTGCTCCTGTGTTTGCCTTTCTCCGATTCCAATCTCCCCCCTTAATCTGATTGTGAATCCAGCCTTTGCCCGTGGAGTGGAAGTGGGGTTTGTTGTTGGTGGTTGTGCAGAAGCAGACAAGCTTATTGTGTTACCTGCTAGTTGTGCATCAGGTTCATCGGCATCTGCCGAGGCAAGAGCTTCCAGGGAGATCAGAGCAGTCACCTTCTTCTTCTTTTTAACCCTCGTCGTCGCTTTTTGTTTTTTTTTCAGGGATTTATCCATATTTCTTTAAATGAAGGAATAGATGATCAAGTTCATGCCCAAAAAGAGAAAAAAAAAAAAGAAATTGTAACAAAGGGGAGGGGGGTTGATGAGTGTAAAACAAAGCCAACTTCAAGCTGAAGATGGTGGCTAATATTTATCCAAACAGGCTGCTGTGACGGAAGTCTGACCATCCCGTTGTCTGACAGTTGCATTTCCTCTCCTTCGTTCCATTTTTTTTATTAACCCTTCTCCCTTTTTTTTAATCAATGCTCATGTAGATGGCAGTCAAAGGAGGTTATACATTTTTCCTCTTCTCCTGGATTTTCAGTGGCTTGATCCTTGTGAGCAATCAGCGCTCAAGAGCCCAGAAAATGTTATATTTGAGGTACTGAGCAAGCGGAGGCTGTGAAATATGCAGCCCAGCCTGTGGGGCTGCTGCTTAGATTGAGGTAGAGACTTGGCTGCGATTGGGACACGACAGTGACATGGGCATCGATCGCTTCCATTGAGAGCAATGCAAAAACACAGCCTGGGTATGTAACACTCTCAATGCCATCAGCACTTGTTCTACTTTCTGTTTACAGATGATTCTGACAGGGACCTATTGGGCTTTGGGTCAGGCTTTTCCTTTCAAATGAATATTTTTTTTTTCCCTTACCGAGTTTAGGAAATGCACTTTATCGGAACGCCATAGGAAAGGTATTTTGCAAAAAAAGCAAACATTTGGATTTGGAGTTTTTAATATTTCAAAGAACATCAACAAAGCCACAAGTTATGTAGTCAGTTTTAATGCATATGCATGTCATAACATTACTAGGATAAGCGTTCTAGCACGAATATTACTACAAGGTGGACGTTGTGTCTTTTCACCCTTATGATTGCTGCTTTACTCAGCAGGGAACCAGAGCCTATCTTAAAGAACAAGACAGCTGTTTGAGCTTGTGGCTTAGGAACAATACCCCTTAAAGCTTACTCTTTTTATGTTTTCTCAATACACATCTTTCATAATATAGACTAATCTATAGGGAGGCGTTGACAGTCATTTTGTACACTTATTTTGCCTTTTACACTATACCAGCTGCTTTTTTCTTACCCTGTCCAGCCTAGGCATATGCTAATTCTGTTTCCTTGTTTACGATAGCAAATGGAACATCAACAAGGAGCTACAACAGTCATAAATCTGTGCAAAAAAAAAAATTAATTCTAGACACAGGGAACAATGAGAGGTCAGGTGGACCATCTGTAAGGCAGTCATAGTACCTGCTGTTGCCTTATGCTGTTACACTGCCTAATTGTTCTTTCAGATTGAAGTTATCAATTAGGCTTAGCTCAAAATAGAGAGGACCTCAGCTGATCGTGAGTATAGTTCCTTTTCTGAATCCCCACAATTAGGCCTGGCTATTTAAAAATACATTTGGAGACAAAAACAAAAATAACTGTATTAGCAACTTTAGTCTAAGGGTGTTGTGAAATCACGTTGATGCAGCAGAATTGACTGCTGCCATCCAAGGGCCTAAATTCACACAATGAAATTTGATTATCTCTAATAATATTAGATCCTGCATTGGATGGATGAGAATTGAGGTGGTTTTGTTGATTGCAAGGGTTTAATGTTGCATTTCAGATTCTGATGTGGTTTTAGACTCTCTTCCATTAACAGGAGAGGGGGAAAAAAGCCCCTGAGGTTTTACAATTATTTCTTAAAGATAATACATTTAAGATTGCATTGCTGGACTGCAGAAATGTCATAAAGGCAAAAAGGGAAGCCCTTTAATAACTCTTGAGATTCAGACATGTTCAGCAGTTAAATTGGGTCTGACTTCACCAGGGGTCGACAATGTGTCATTTCCATGAAGCCAAATTGCCCTCTGCCTATATGATATTAATGTGCAAATCAATATTTCAGGGATTAAATTTCCCTTCTTCATTTTTTATGGTTTCTACCTCAATAAGTCTCAAGTCTATTAGAAGAGCCTGGATGATTTAAAATCTTACACTGCTCTACTTGCCGTGGTCTTGTTGCGTTGGCTCGATTTCGGATTTTGATTGAAAAAAAGAATCGCGTAGGGAGAAAAAAAAGGGAAAAAATTGATATCACAAGCCTCTATCCAGTGAAGGGAGGAATGGCTATTGGAAATAGAAAAAAAAAACTTGTTAAGATAATACATCTTCATTCTACGGCTTTAAAAAATATTGTGTTAATCACCTATTGATTTATTTCAAAATCAATGGCAGCACCCTTTCTGGCTGTGGGATTCCTTTAGCAGTCCTGGCTTAGTCTCTAGCTTAATTATATTAAACCCTCTGCATTCCTACACCAAGTTCTAAGCAGGTAGAAGTCTGGGACTTTCTGTTTAGAATTAAAGCAGTAAGGAGGTTAGATAATAGTATCTTGAATGGGCTGAATCGATTTGCCACTGGTGACAGGCTAAAGCATTACGCCAGCTGTAGTGTGCTATGTTTACACTTGCATGCCTGTCCTACTCCAGTGATAGGCCTGTACCACTATACGAAGGGTACTTGTGCACTCTGCTTGCTTTTTTTACCTCACAATATGCCTTTTTTACCTTACGATATTACACTGTTTCATTAAAGCTGTGATTAGAGTGAGGGGGAAAAATGCAGCACAATAGAACCAGATAGATGGAAATCTGAGGAGATGCCTCGTTAAACCTTGCAAAGGCCTAGTACCTATCAGTTGTTGTTGCTTCCTAGTCTTACCAGCTGGGCCAAGTTCCATACAGCTGCATGCATTTCATGTGTGATAGAGCTTTTTTTTTATCTAGTCTGAATGACTCCTTTAAAAAAAAATACGCACTGCAGGTTTACTTAATTTAGTCTCTTTTTAAAGAAATGGCCATGAAAAGGAAACAAAAAAGGTGTTCTAATCCCAACAAGCTGTTTTTATATTTTTAACAGCCCTGTTCATTTTTAATCAAGAGGGTACATTCACTTCAGAAGACAAATCTGAGGTGTGATGTTGAAATCGTTTTTATTTTCTACCTTTTTTTTCCGCCTGAGCTGTTCTCGATAATAAGCAGAACCTCTTTTAGGCATGTCAAAACACTCTGTTAATCTATTCTTATTTACAATTAATCTCAATAAAATTTAATCTTAACTGGGCTTTATTCAGTGGCTTAAAATATCTAATTATATTCAATTAACTGCTGTCATAGTAATTAACATTGCTTAATTACTTCTGCATATATTTAGGCTAAGATCATTAGTTACTGCTTGTTCTCTTTTTTTCTTGCTATACTTTTCATGTTTAGTCGTTTACATGGTGCTTCAGTATGTTCACTGTGAGCTTAATTGTGTCATCTGTTAATTAAGAAAGATAATATATACATATAGGCCACTGCATGCTCACTGTGCTGGCAGACAGATAGATGGATAGATAGGTAGGTAGATTGATAGAGAATATTGATTACATAGTATAAAGTGACACATTATTCGTGCATAGGCGATGTATTATTGGTGTAACCCCAAAGCATTAAATATAATGTGTTGTATGCCATAGATGTGCTTATACTAAGCACTCCTGTAGGTGTGTGTAAGCATGTGGCCTTGCTATATACGTTGTGTGTCAGAGCATAGGCTCCTTTCAGTGTGTTGTCAGTAACATGAGAGGTTAGCCTGAGCCTTGTGTTTACAGAAGAAGAGCCTCTCTGTGTCTGCCTTGGGGCTGCACCCAAAGGCAGCGTTTCCTACTCCAGACCCATCAGAGGGTTAAGGACTTGGCCATCATTCAAAGAGAATAACACTTGGGGAAAGGTGCATGTGAAATGTACAAGTTTCATGTAATTAGTGCTTAATTATATTAACATATGCAAATTGTCAACTTAGGAGGCTTGTTGAGCTGGCAGAGATCAGATCAGCACAATCGGTGCATTGTTCTGCCATAATAATGGATTTGGAGATGGATTGTGGAAACATAACTAGCTCTCTAATTTAACTCATACCATGGTGAAATTTCATTAGTCGTCATGGAGACTGGTTTTAATTGTGCTGACTAATGTGGGGGGGGGGGGGGGGGGGAAGCAGAACGTCCTACAGGAGAAAGGGGGCAGTCAAATGCACCTCACAATGACACTTGTTTGTACATGTTTCCACTTGTGTGGGAATTTACATATGCAAATAAACAGATCCCCCTGCTCCATTTGTCATGGCTGTTCATTACCCATGAAGAGGACATTGTTACACGCTACCAAGACAGGATAGTGTCAACCAGTCCAGCCACATTCTTTCATAATTTTTCTCTGATTAATAGACCTGAGTGAGGCTTATTCTACTTGGGCCCCAGCAAAGGGCAGGTCAGTTCTGTGACTCAAAAGGCTTCCCTCAGAAGCTGAGGAGATTTTTTTTTTTTTGCTTCTCTCTCTCTCTCTCTCTCTCTCTCTCTCTCTCTCTCTCTCTCTCTCTCTCTCTCTCTCTCTCTCATACTCACTCTCTCTCCCTTTCTCTCTCTCTTCCTCTCTCTCTCTCTTTTCCTCTCTTTCCCTTCTATATCCTTCTACTTTGGCTAGCCCCCTCATATGCAGAAAAAAAATGACTCTTGCTCTTGCTAATATCTCATCGAGCAGTCTTTGGCTTCCTACTGCAGAAATGAGGAAAAATAGGAGATTGTGCTATCTGAATATTAATCCTGTTTTTGACAGGAAGGTAAACTGATATAATTACTTTTCTGTTGAAGGAATGGTGGTTTATACAAGTGTGAAAGCATCGGAAGAGGATTAGCATTTTTTTGCATAATGAAAAGCTCCACTGAATAGGCCACTGAATGGTTGACTGAATGACCGAGATGAAAGCAAGGCCCTTCTTTCTCTCCATTCTTCTGCCTGGCTTTAACTAAACTTGTATTTGTCCAAGTGGTTGGGATACAAGCAGAAGCTCACATTTCAGCAAAAGGTTTCTAGATGTCCTCAGCTTTCACCGTCACGTGAAGCAATACGTGTTATAAAAAATTGCTGGAAGGATATCGAATAAAAAGGTCCGTGCGTAGTAATATAGGTCAGCAACATAGTCACCCAGCTAGAGAAATATCGACCCCTCTTATGTGGATTAAGTTCAGCCTTTTCACGTGCAGAGCCATATTTCTGTTTATTTTATTTTTTCTCTAAGAAACTATGTTTATTAGTTACCAGTATATGCTATCTATTACTTCAAGGGTACGATTAGGTTACATACATGCTGTATAAGGTGCACGCTTATACTACATAAGCTAGTATAAGTACAGTATATGTCTACTGTGTATACTCCATTAGGATTGTGGTGATTTAGTATGGTATATGGCTTACATAACGCAGTTCATAAGACAATGCTTGTTTTCTGTCATCCAGGCTGGCCTTTCTATTCCACAGTTCACACTGCTAACTATTCCTGCATATTCTATAGTTATTATATTCTTGACACTGTGTAATACAGTTCATATCACTAATCTTGCCTTTTTGCTATAATGCTCAAATATACCAACTTATCTTTGCATTATACCAATCAAAGAGGTAAGAATGAGTTTATATAACTAGCTTTGGCCTTGGAGACTTCATGTTAATAACCTTGTCTTATAGTAAGCCTTACATATCATACCTTCCACTTTGTATTATCTAGCATATGCATTATATACTTATTATTCATACAGCTTGCCATCTTCTATAGTTACTATAACCCAGCTTGTGCCATTATTGTGCAGAGCACATATGGATTTATTACATGCTTCATATCACATAGGGTTGTCTTTATATTTGTCTGCCAAGCATGAATAAAGTTATTGGTTTTTTTTTTTCTTTTTTTTCTTGTTGAACATAAAATATACAACTGCTGTGTACTGTAGTGCTGAATTTGGTATTTTGGCTTTGACATGCCTGGAAAGCTTTTAACTCTGTTTTTCCTAGCCTGGTATATCATGTTCACTTTGTTCCTTTATTGTGTTAGGAACATGATTTACATTTGGATGTCGTTGTGATATTTTTCTAAGTAAGTTTGAGCCCTGCTGTAGCTGGCTAGCTGTTGACAGTGTGATCAGTACCTCTAATTATGTGCTCTCAACAGTAATTAGAGCAGTTAAAATACCCAAAGTGTTGAGACACTCTTGAAGGTGGGAACCGCTCCTTTTTGCACATCTGTAAATTGAATACGGTGAGGATAATTATTTATCTGTATGTACATTAAGCAGCCTCTTCCCCAGTGTCATATCACCATAATTATCAATTTAGTGCCACCAAAGACAAGTGTTGGCAGATTCTGCCAGATGCTGACCTGATTTGTTTACTGCTCGGTCCCAGAAGTTGCCTAACACATGCTATCGGTACACTTGGGATTTGACTATGCCTGGTGTAAAAAGGAAGGGGAAAAAAAAGCGATTGCTGCTTTGGCTGTTTCTGCTTCTTTATGTGATCATTATGACTCGTGTTCTTTTTTTGTTTCATTGTCTGTAGACACTGCCACAGGCGTAGATATCTTCTGATCTTTTCTCTGTTGAAGAACCATAAGGCCTAGCATGCCTTGCCAACCCAGGGCATGCTGAGGCCTGTGGGTCGCTGACAGCCGGCAGGTTACAAATAGCCTGTCCATGGCCTAGCTACAAATGTGGCTGGTTTTAAACAGCTTCTGAATTTCAAGTACCAGGCAGTTTATGTCGCAAGATTTTTCTATATAGTGTTTAAGATAAAAACATGTCATTTTTAGGGAATTATCAGAACAAAAGATATTGAAAGGCCTGTTGCAGCACGGGGTGGTATTGTCCGGCACACAGCTGACTTCCTGTGCACTTATCGCACTGTAGAAAAACTACTACCTGTCATTTCCTTGGTACTGTTTGCCAAAATGGGGTCTAATGGAAGCAATAGGGCGTGAGGTTTGAGGTATCTTAGTTTCTGTATCGGTGTGAGGTATTTATTTTACACAAATAGCTAAGAATTATATCTGTTGCTCTATCATATAATGTTGTTGTTATGTTGTAGGGTGAGAAGCCCTTTAAGATTACATTTAGAGTTTACTTTGAGGCTTATCTTAGTGTGGTGTATTTTGAGAATATTGTGAACGTTACCCAGAAAAAAAACGTAAACATGGTTCTTGCTAGCATGTTAGTCATAATACTCGCACGTTGTCAGATACTTCATTTTACCGACTGAGAAGGCCCTAAAGGAAAATCCTGGTACTTTCGTGAGGGTTTCTATATTTGGACTGCGACTAGGTCATGCTCAAAACTACATATGTCTGCTGGGAGATGTGAAGGCCATGTCTATGTAATTGTTCCTTCTTCTGTTACTTCTCATTACAAGTTGAAAACAAACTTTCTGGGCCAGCCTAAGAATGTCCTTACAAAAGCTGGATTTCTTTAAGGAAAATATACCATCTTTTATTAAAAAAAAAAAAAAAAAAAACTCCTTTCTGTTTTAAAACATGGTTAAGCAAGCAGCATGTGTTGTCACTGGCAAGTCTCCAGCCGCTGGAGAATTGGATAACACATGGGCTAATGGTAGCTTATGTGCTGTCTGCATTCTTACTGAGTGGGCAAAAGACCAGAGCTGAGCACTGTTTTAGACTGTGCAGCAGTGTGCAAAAATATGACATGGTTTTCTTATGATGTACTCACATTGGAACCGGAGCTGTTAATCTTTGTGAGATTTCCATGCATTGCAGGCTCTTTGGGCCTGAAACAGTTAAATCCTTTTGGTTCCAGTGGTGGAGCGAGAAGGCTATCTTTGTGAAATTATACAGATATACTGGATTTCAGGCTCATTTCATAAGGCGAGGGACAATAGGCAAAGCACATCCAACCACGACAACCAATCAGAATACAATCTTCAACCTATCTAACTTCAGTTCATTGAAATCTGATTGGTTGCTATGCGCTACTGCAGGATGTAAACTATCATTGGTGTTGGTGCTGGTTTATTAAGCAGACCCACGGCTTCTCGGCTAGTATGATTTCTCTTTACTGTATCTGAATTTGAACTGTAAGGCAGTACCTTGGCCATAAATGGTCCAATTTGTTGCCACAGACCAGGATCGCTTGTGATAGACCTAGATATATCTCAAATAATCAAAAATGTGTGTAAGAGTTGAGGATATGGAGTAAGATTTGCAGAAATGTTCCTAGCATGGTAGGCTGTGGTTCGGATGCAAGATATTTGTAAAATTAGCGTTTAGCCAAATAACTGACACAGTCCTGTCAAATGTCTGATCTCGTCTATTGGTTAAAAAAGTGACGCGACAGCCTTGCAATCAGAAGATCCAAATCCCACCCATTTCCGAAGCTCAGTGGTCATTAAAAAATTGGACAAAGATTAGATCATTATTCGCTGATTACCAGAACATCTCGCTGCTACTGAGTTACTGGATCTAATTAAATACAGCCTCTGACAGCATTTCAAAATAGGAACTATAAGCCCAACATAATAATAATAATTGGAAGTCCTTTCTGAATCATTAAAACACATGGACATACAAATACTGTAATGGTCTGCTGTGTCTGTGTAGAGCCTGTGTGCATGTTTGTGTTCTGAGTGTGTGAGCCTGTGTGTATATTCTGTGTGTGTGCATGATCTCTGCGTGTATGTTGTGTGTGTGCGTGCCCCCATATGTGTGCCTGTGTGTGTTCTCTGTGTGTACATGTTGTGACTGCGTGTTTGTATATATTTTGTATGTGTGCATGTTCTGTGTTTTGTATGTCTTTTTATTCTGTGTGTGTTTTCTGTGTGTGTATGCGCTCCGTGCATTTTCTGTGTGTGCCTGTGTGTGTGTTCTTTGTGTGTACGTGTAGTGACTGTGTGTCTGTATATTCTGTATGTATGCATGTTATGTGTCTTGTGTGTCTGTGTGTGTTCTCTGTGTGTACTAGTAGTAGTGACTGTGTGTCTGTGTATTCTGTATGCGTGCATGTTCTGTGTCTTGTGTGTCTCTGTGTGTTCTCTGTGTGTACTAGTAGTAGTGACTGTGTGTCTGTATATTCTGTATGTATGCATGTTATGTGTCTTGTGTGTCTGTGTGTGTTCTCTGTGTGTACTTGTAGTAGTGACTGTGTGTCTGTGTATTCTGTATGCATGCATGTTCTGTGTCTTGTGTGTCTGTGTGTGTTCTCTGTGTGTACTAGTAGTAGTGACTGTGTGTCTGTGTATTCTGTATGTATGCATGTTCTGTGTCTTGTGTGTCTGTGTGTGTTCTCTGTGTGTACTAGTAGTAGTGACTGTGTGTCTGTATATTCTGTATGTATGCATGTTATGTGTCTTGTGTGTCTGTGTGTGTTCTCTGTGTGTACTTGTAGTAGTGACTGTGTGTCTGTGTATTCTGTATGCATGCATGTTCTGTGTCTTGTGTGTCTGTGTGTGTTCTCTGTGTGTACTAGTAGTAGTGACTGTGTGTCTGTGTATTCTGTATGCATGCATGTTCTGTGTCTTGTGTGTCTGTGTGTGTTCTCTGTGTGTACTAGTAGTAGTGACTGTGTGTCTGTGTATTCTGTATGCGTGCATGTTCTGTGTCTTGTGTGTCTGTGTGTGTTCTCTGTGTGTACTAGTAGTAGTGACTGTGTGTCTGTGTATTCTGTATGCGTGCATGTTCTGTGTCTTGTGTGTCTGTGTGTGTTCTCTGTGTGTACTTGTAGTAGTGACTGTGTGTCTGTGTATTCTATATGCATGCTTGTTCTGTGTCTTGTGTGTCTGTGTGTGTTCTCTGTGTGTACTTGTAGTAGTGACTGTGTGTCTGTGTATTCTGTATGTGTGCATGTTCTGTGTCTTGTGTGTCTGTGTGTGTTCTCTGTGTGTACGTGTAGGGGACTGTGTGTCTGTGTATTCTGTATGTATGCATGTTCTGTGTTTTGTGTGTCTGTGTGTGTTCTCTGTGTGTACTTGTAGTAGTGACTGTGTGTCTGTGTATTCTGTATGTGTGCATGCTCTGTATCTTGTATATTCTTTATATGTTTTCTGAGTGTGTATGCATTCTGTGTATTTGCTAACTGACTGTCTCCCAATCCCCTTGAGCTAAATGTCGGGTTTCTGGATACAGTCCTTTATCTGAACACACCTCGCCTTGCCTCTAGGCTGACCCTAGTCTGGCATGGATTTTGTTGGATGATCGCTGTTGTTTTCCCTTATAGCAAGAGATCTGCTTAGCCTCTTCCCCTTCCTTCTCCATACTAATGAATATGACACCCAGGAAAGTCATGCACACATGTTTATAGGCATATCTGTCAAGATGGTGGTCCATCTTGCTTTTTACCTCAGACAACCATTTGGGGCCTGCACTCAGCTCAAGCTGGTGACAGGTTATTATTATTTAGTATTTATATAGAGACGACCTCTTCCACAGCGCTGTACAGAGTATATTGTCTTGTTACTTGACTGTCCCTCAGAGGGGTTCCCAATCTAATAGTCCTATGTATGTGTATGTTTTGTGTAGTGTATGTATACATAGTCTAGAGCTGTGATGGCTAACCTTGGCACTCTAGCTGTGGTGGAACTACAAGTCCCATGAGGCATTGCAATACTCTGACAGCTCTAAGCATAACCCAGGGAGGCAGAGGCATGATGGGATTCGTAGTTTCGTCACAGATGGAGTGCCAAGGTTAGCCATCACTGGTCTATGGCTAGTTTTAGGGGCTAGCCAGTCAACTTATCTGTATGTCTTTGGGATGTGAGAGGAAACCGGAGTGCCCAGAGGAAACCCACACTGACACAGGGAGAACATACAGATAGTGCCCTAGCTGGGATCGAACCGGGGACCCCGTGCTGCAAGGTGAGAGTGCGAACCACTACGTCACCGTGCTGCTCTACAGATCACACTGGTCCTGGGCTTGTATAGGCTGTCATCAAACTCTGTGCCTGGAAGTTGTACTATGCAAGGCATGCAGCTTGCAAGTGACCTGACTGCAGGTGAAGTCATGCATTCTATGTTCCTGTAAGAGAGCCTATAGCCCTGTATGTTGCAAAGCACACTGTATATAGCACACCAGCAGTACTGATTAATACATCATCCAAACAAAGCTTTCTAAGCACTGGATGAATTGTACGGCCGGTTATATAGTGGGGGCCTGTTCCAACATGTCAGACAAATAGAGAAGTGTTGTACAAATCTTTTTTTTCCCCCTTAATTATACATGCTAAGTGGATTAGATATTGCATTTCCTTAGCTGCATGTTAATCTGCCTTTCACAGAGATAGGGTGAGTAGTTCATTCTGTCTGAAGGGCAAGAGAATGCACTGCAATTAAGGTGACAAACCATCCAAATGTTGTGCTCATGCAGCGGCGAATGGAAGGTAGTGGAATAGCATTACTTTTCATAAAACTATATCAGTTCAGATTCGACCTGTGTGTGACTTGACTGTGGCTATTCTTAGACTTTACCGAGTGAGTGAATTGTAGGAGTGGGATTCTGTGTATGGCCCTTGTTTGTAACACGTAAATCAAACATGTGCATTGCTTCTGTGTACCATGAAAGATGTTGGCACTATATTGAAGCTCTTTTGATTATAAAGCTTGGGTTGCTCACAGATATGAGATAATGGTCACCCAGTCAGACCAGCTTCATCCAAACTGTGTAGCGATATTTCCTCTAAATCTATGTACCTATGTCACAATTTTTTTAATGATTTTTGATTTTTTTGCATGACAAGCAACTGTTCCTGTGATGTTGCGACATAGATATGTGTGCGTAATTAAGCGGATGACGTTTTGAGATGCCCGGCGATTAGGACTGTTACGGCAGATCAGATCTTTAAGATCTCCGACAACTCCCACGCAAAGTGCCACGACAGTTCGAACAATCGTTCACACCCGTTGTGCACCCGACATATGCAGTCACGTACTTTTGCGGGCAGGAAGATGGATTGATGGATTGGGGAAAGCTCATTCATCAGGTTGTTTCACAGAGCCCCCCCCCCCCCCCTTATCCATATACCAGTCAGTACGGGCCTTCAAACTGCAGTAGACAGCCACCAGTCAACTGCTCCTAAGGGGTATGAACATTCAGGCAGGTTCGGAAACTTGTGTAAATTGCTACTGTCCCCACCCACAGATAAGTGTTGCTGTCTGTGTGTGCAGCACTCTCCCATTTCCTTCCCTACCCTTCTCTAGAGATATAAAAATAAATGCCAGCAGAACATGTCTTAAAACAGGCCATCCTACTGGTGGACGGATTGTCCTTGCATGACTGCCCCCCCCCCCCCCCCCATGACATCTATGGCCAACCTGAGTGTCAATCTTATTGCCTAGTAAACATCCATCGTGCATATATTACATGACCTGGAGTTCCTAGCCAGGAAATATTTCCTATTTTTTTTTTGAGTAATCTATCAATGCAGTAAACTGTGTGTCTGTTGGGCTGACCATCATTAGAAGTGACTGATGGATGATTAGTATTGGTTGATGAGCATTGAGCATGTAGACAACAGTGCCTCAAGTCACAGACAGGGATAAAGAACTAGAGTAAGAAGGTTCTAAATCCTGTGTGTGCCCTGTCTGGGGTGGAGGGAGTCATGCCAGACATGTGCACCTACTCAAAGCAATTTGTATCTCTTCTAATTACCTACAAGTAACAGATAGCAGAATACTTGATGTGCTAATGAGTTTAGCATTTAAAGATTTAGCAGCACATCTCCCCAGCTTCCTGAAGCCATCACCTTGAATTGTAGAGGTGAGGTCAGCAAAAAAAAAAGGAAACAGCCAACTCACTGACCCACTAACCTTCAACAATCATAGTAGATGAAACGTGAACACAGTATATATTTTGGCAGTAGTTCCCGATCACAGGAGACAGTTCAAGTGCTCACTGTCAACAAGGACTTCATGGACAGCCTTTAGAGTGGTTCACCTCTGATTTATTCATAAGCCTCACACAGGCACTTGGCTTTGTTGTTCCCCTGTTAAAAGCTGGGGGTGGGTTCATGCCAATAAGAACAGAAATCGGAAGCCTCTTGCTGAGCCCAAAACTGAATAGCACTTTAACTCAAAGCCAATGACCTGCATTTCCAGGGTCTCAAGTGCTACAGTTGACTGTATGTGTAAGCTCTGAGCCAAGCAGGGAGGGTGAATCAATAATGTCTCCGTTAATAGTGATATTAAACTTACATACCCTTATGGTCAGGAATTTTTATGTTTTTTCAGCCATTACGTTAATACCATTTATCTTAGCAGCATGGTGGCTTAGCGGTTAGCATTCTGTCAATCTACATCGTGGTGTATTTCAACGAGAGGCCATCTACATGAGGTTTGAATGCTGTTGTGTTTGTGTGGGTTTCATCCATAACCATGCTAGCAGGTTAATTGGGTTCTGCATAAAATGGCTATAGTCACATGTATACAAGTCACTGAGGTAGGTACATTAGATTGAGAATAGTTATTGACAATAGCTAGATAGATTTTCGCCTTGCTTGCTTTTACGTCAAATTTCCAATTAGGGTTTTTTTTGTCGTTTTTTAAATCAGATCATAGAAAATCAAAGGAATTTAATTTTTCTTGATAGCATTAGTCTTTGTTTCTTTTTTGTCACCTTATCTGTACAATACTTTTTTTAGCACCCAGCGAGCCGAAACGTACTAAAAAGTGTGAAAAGTAGTACGAGCGAGTGAATCAAGAGCAAACCATTTTGATTTATTTATCTGTTTATTTATTGCTCGCCATATACTGATAAGTTATTTCATTATTGAGGTGAGAAACAGATAAGGGAACTAATTCAATGAACTTTTCTCCTGAGTTTTCTCACAGGAGATGTTTTCTCATTTTATTTAAAAAATTACCAAAAATTAGGTAAGAAAAGGTGACATCAAATGTACGGTCATTATGTATTACAAGGTCTTGTATTAAAAGGTATTGTATAAAAGGTCTTTTTTTAGGTGAGTTAAGTAAAAGCTGATAAAATGAAGATCCTGGTGAGACAACTGAGATTTTAGTGGCCGGATAGTGTACTGGTTAAGGGCTCAGCCTCTGGCACAGGAGCCTGAACCTCTTCAGTAAGGAAACCTTGAGCATAACTCCCTAACTGCTACTCCTATAGAGTGCACCCTAGTGGCTGCAGCTCTAGCACTTTAAGTCCACCAGAGAAAAGCACAATATAAATGTTCTGAGTCTTGTCTAGTTTAGGGCCATTATGAGCAAACAGGTACAGTCCTATGGACAATACTAATCATGTTTACTTTTATTTGAAATACTTTTTTAAAAAACGAGTTCCTAGCCATTATTTTATTATTTTCTTTTAGTCATAGTGAGATGTTCCTAGCCTAAGCCAGAAGCCGCAATTAGCGATCTCCTGTGAGAATAAATATGTTTTACTCTCCATTTATTGGTGGGCCGTTAGAAACTGTCCTTCCCGTGACAAATTATTTCTGTGATCTCGAGTGCTGGGGAACCGTACATCAAAGAGGACGCTGAACTTTTGCAAGAGATTCAATGAAGGAAGGAGCTACATTAGGAGATAGTGATGAGAGTTAATGATATATCTTAGATAAAGCTCGATCTGATCACAGCCACCAGCTCATTTGTCAGGGCCAGAGTGGAAATGTCAGGACCAATGAGCCCATGAGTGCTGAAGGGGGCAGAAGGGCTTTTGGAGACACTTTTGTGCTGGGAGTAGGCCATGGCTTTAAACGCAGCTCTAGGGACCGAGCAGGATTAGCCAACTCTCTGCTCAAATCCCCCAGCATAACAGCATTAGTTGGGGAAATCAGGTTTGTTAAGGAAGGGGAGAAAATATAAAAAATCTGTAAAATAGCTTTAGGCTGGAGCCCAATAACTATGCAAAGCAGCAATCCATTTTATGAAAATAATTTTCACTGATGTTATCTCGCATATATTAAACGCAGAGGTTTTAGTACACAGGCGCCAGGAGGTAGAATTTCCAGCAATATAAAATGTCCTTTCTTATGTAAATTATTTGTATTTTAATGAATAAGCAGCACAATCATAAAGAAAAAAAAAGAAAAGAAAAAGTCCAGCCTTTTAAAATAGTTGATTCTAAGCAAAAAAAATAAAATGAATAAGGAGCCATTTCATCATGGCAGGCAAATGATTTAACCTATCTGTGAAAGAATGCTTTAATTACAAAGCAGATAAATACACGCTCTAAATAGGCATTCTCATAATCAGCAGGCAGAACATTTTATTGAAACATATCCACTTTGCCTTTTTTTGTGCCTCATTGAGTGAATGGGTTCAGGATCTCGTCCATCAGGTACTGTAAATTGTTCTGTGCTAGATAATGTACTCAGACAACTCCTGCTTGTTTAATTCTATTGATTTACAGTGTTAAACTGAAATAATCTGATACCTGCTTCCTGCCCTTGGAATTGTTGTTGTAGAGAGAAAGAGAGAGAGAAAGAAGAGGGGGGGGGGGGGGGTCTGATTAGTTTTTTTCAGCTCTTTTAGCTGTTTTGAATGTATAATTATCATCGTAGGTCATTTGATAGCTGGTTCTAATTGCTGCCAAGCATTGTCTGCTTGCACTTACTGCTGAAACACGATCAACATCTTACTTGGGTGGATGTTTGGTGGTAAACTTTAATTAACTCTTATTGCATTGAGAAGAAGTTCACTCAAAGTGCTACACGACTAATCATTCACCTCCATTATGTCCTGGCAGATCTACTTGTTCTTGCTTCTAGCAGATGAACCAGCCTGTAATAAAGAGTCTGGCGGACTTAGTTTCCATAAGGTTGCTTTGCAGCAATATTTTGTTGCTTCTCTTAGGAGATAATTGGGTAAAATAATTATTAGAGGCCTGTATCTGATTTTTCATACACCTATCTCAGATTACCCCTTTCCTGCCAGGCAATATCATTTTAATAGAAAGGGTAGATTTAAGATAACATTATTCCGCCAGCTTCTGTCCCACTCTGCCTGGTTCTCCTGAATCAATACAATTAAGGCTGTCTCCTGTTGGAATTCTGGTAATTATTTATCTTAAAATACTTTTCCTGTAATGATATTGAAGTTAAGGTAATCAGGTTACGGGCAAATCACGTAGAATTCAACTCTCCGAATTGCAGGCCCTGCTTGATTATAATTTGTGTGACATCAAGTTTGTTTGAAAAGGGATAATGTGTGGGGAAGGCAAGGAGCTCATAATTGTGGCTGACGTTTGTTTGTTTATAATGAAATCTAATTAAGGTTCGTACATCTAAAAAGCACAAAAGTTAATTACCGAATTGCTTATTTCACTTCGGCACAACAGACAAATTAAGTCTCAGTGTAAAAAAAAATAAATACAAAATAAATAAATAATAATAATAATAATGATGACAGAAGATGACGCTTTGCAGAGGTCAACTGTCTCCTTTCATTTGGGCATTGTAAGGACAGAGCATGCTAAGAGAATTAACAACGCATTAGCTAAATAAGACATGTGCGGGAATATGACGTGATGTAACCAAACAAACTTGAAGGCTCTCGGAACTGATGAAATCCATTTCACCAGCTCCTCCCCAAAAAAAGGACTTTCTTTAATGCTCACATACATTCAGAGATGGATTAGGATGTAATGGGGCCCTAGGCAAGGTAGTAGATTTAGGGCTTCCTTGTAGTCCTCTTGGTAAGCTGAAGAGGTCAAAGTAGGTAGCAGGTGAGCCCTTCGACACCCACTAGGCCCCAAGCTCCTGCCTAGGTTGCCTGGTGGATGATCCTGCCCTGCATACATGTGGACTAACAATAAGCCCTTTTCTTGTCTGCACTTTCACGCTAAGGCCCTCTTCACACTCGAGAATGCAAAATTATGATCGCCCAGGGATTGTAATTGCGATGTTGCACTATCCCGTGATCTTTCGGCAATTAGCGATTCGCATTCCAGTGATTAAGAATCGCGCGACAATCGCTGGGAAAATGCTTCATGTAGCGTGTTTGCGATCAGTGATAATTGCAAATGCACCACAACAGCTGTAATGAGAGTAATCCCATAGGATTGCTTGTGCAGCGCAGCAGCACTTTGCTGATCACCGGTGATCGAGCGCGAATGGGCCCTAGCTAAACAGAGGTCACTAAAGTTTTGTACACGTAGAAGGTCAGTTGTGACTAAAAATAGATTCCTTCATTTTGATCAAATTGTTATTATTATGCATTTATATGTCCTTCTGTATTTCTTACAGTACATTTAAAATGTATGTCCCTTACTGTCCTTTAAAGGCACTCACTTCCCAATGGTTCTACTATAACCATAGTCTATTATCAATCAATTTCGCCCGAAAAGGGTTAAGGGCTCTGCTAGGAGATGTGGGTTCGAATCTCGTTTCTTCCTGTTCAGTAAGCCAGCACCTAATCAGTAGGAGACCTTGGGCAAGATTCCCTAACACCGCTACTGCCTATAGAGCGTGTCGTAGTGTCTGGCCCTTTGAGTCCGCCAGGAGAAAAAGTGCAATATAAATGTTGTTAGTGTGTCTACAGTTCCCTAACATCGCTGGTCTCCTCCTCTGCAGTTGGCCTGGACAGATTGCCTCATCCAATGTGATTCTTTCCCTTCAGGAACTTCAAAAAGGGGTTCCTCCAGCATGAAGCTATTCATTCTTTCTGTCTCTCTTCTTTCCATAGAGCAGAACGTGCTGATTGGCCAAGCACCAGGTCTTATTAAAACCACCACTAAAAATGATCAGGACAGATGATTTTAGGAGAGATATTCTGAAAAATATCATTGACCTGTCTTTGCAGAATCCGTTTGGCTCCCTTAACTGTGGAGCATCAGGGAGCAGATATACAGAAAACTGTCCAAAAAGCTATTGATTTCATCCACAGACGTAAAAACATAGCTATGTTGCCCCTAGCAACCAAATGAGATTCCAGCTGTCCATTTTCTAGCTCCTAAAGATAAATCTAACTTCTAATTGACTGTTTGAATACCGCTTCTCTTAAAAAAATATGCTCCTGTGCTCCTAGCAAAATGGGAACTCTAAATTCCAATAAACCATATGGAGTCTTGGTAGTTGTAAGGTCTGGACGCCATCTGTTAATTGCCTGACTAGCATCACTAGTTAGGGGTGTTGAATGCACTGTTTAAATATGTACTGAAAGGCTTTAAATATACTTTCTCCCAGTTGTGCTCAGGCTAGTTTTTTTTTTTTTTCTTTTTTCATCATGACTTAGAGGGTTGCTAATAGAAATGGAATGTTTCCCCGAAATACCTGGCCTGTGATTAGTTTTATGAAGATAATTACAGTGGTGTTAGGCTTCAGACAAAGTTTTTCTTTAAGTAACCAGAGAATAGAAACTTTATTGTTGGGGATGTTGTTAGAACATAGTCGTAAATTATGGTTTCATAGGACCAACTTCATCGTCTAATTGTTTAATGATGCCTTAAAACCCTAACTTGCTTTGTTAAAACAACAGGGGTCCCTCCTCCCGTGTGGATATGAACACACTACTTTGTATAGCCGTAGCAAGTATATACATATACATAAGCATCACCAAGCCTTCTTCTATCAAAGAATGGAGCCTTAAAATTACTTTTGATTACTCCAAAACCCCTGCTGACTCAATGTCCTTCTGTTCCCTAAGCACACTAATAATTATTAATGGGCTATTATTGCAGGGACACTACAATGCCTGTGTGTTTGTCCTTTTGTTCATACAAAAACAGTACATGTTTGTTTTTTTCGAAACCTTGTAGTTTATATCAAAACTCTGCACACAAACACTTTGTGCGGAAACAGCTACGTAATATTAGAAAGGTTCTGATAAGGAATTCATTATCGTAAAAATTGCAGTTGTAGCAGCAACAGTTTTTTTTTCGCTGACATCACTGGAACAGATGGATTTCCCAACATGTGACTAAATTGATAAGAACCACAGGACTCCTGCATAAGAAAGAAGACTCATCAGATATTTTATGGCCTATATAGCGTTCAGATGATGTCCGATGGAACATGATACAAAAATTTTGCCCCAATTACAAACAAAAAATAAGGTTAAGGGACAAAATAATAAGCTGTTTTCTGTATGTACAAAGACAAATAACATTTATATCACGCTTTTCTCCTGGCAGACTCAAAACATCAGGGCTGCAGCCACTAGGATGCGCTCCATTGGCAGTAGCAGTGTTAGGGAGCCTTGCCCAAGGTCTCCTACCAAATAGGTGCTGGCTTACTGAACACGAGGAGTCGAAATTCAAACCCAGGTCTCCTGTGTTAACCAGTACGCTATCCAGCCATAGCTAACTGTAGCTGTAGCTGTACTGTAGCTATTGTACTGCATTACAGTTTAATATCCTTTCTTAGCAAACTTAAGGATGTTTTGTTTATGATTTGCACCATTCAATACAAAAATGTGTGTAATTTAGACAACAGTGAACTTAAAAGGAGGAACTTTTATAAAGTATAAAGATAGCATTCACAAAATGCAGAAAAAGCCAATAATTTGCTGTATATTATATCATTGTAATAACAGAATTCATATTCCAAATAATTTCTAAGATAACAAGCTATCCATGTGCATTCTCTGTGAGATCTTTTAGAGGTCACCATAATATAAGAGACCACACGTGATGCATGGATATCCATGACGACAACACGGTAATCTTTTAGGGTATGTTTTTCCCACTGGTGAACCAATAAAAATTGTAGAATAATCCCACTGCATTCCAAAGACTTGTCAATTTATCCTAACAGCTGCAAGAATCCTACTTGTCAAGCCAGTCTTACAGAGCTCTCAAAGAATTGTTTATCTCCTGTCTATGCTAAACTTAGATTTGTGAGTTAGTATGGTGCAAGAACCAAGGAAAATATTCACACTCAAGAGATATGCTGACTCAGAGATGTGCTCAATAAATCAACAGTATGTTTACCCTTCGAGGGTAGATCTTTTTTCTTGATTCTTGATGCATGCAACTTGTGTGGAGGCTTTTAAGCTCCTGGAGTCTAGGTGAGCTGAGCAATTGTTTCTTGTTTGCTGGTATGGTGAACATACGTGAAGCAGTCATAAGAGAGACAACCATTTTCTTACCTTGAATAATATTTTAGCTGATATCTGCAGTGAAGGCTTCCTCGTATCCGGGGAGAGAGGTGACAGCCAGGGCAACCAGGGAATGGTGAAGCTTGTGTGGTTAAGCTGGCAGTGTTCTCATCTGGATATTTGGGTTCGGTGGAGGGCAGAATTTAGGGTGCCAGGACCTCTGTGCCCATTGGTTTCCGAAGTGTTAATCCAGCACTTCTCATATAATAGTTACACCACTGGATTGCAATTAATTGGTAAGCTGTATGAACAAGGTTAGAACAAAAAATTAGACATGACTGGATGAAAATACTTTATTAAATTCCAGAATTCCACTCCTGAAATACTGATATGGTCCTTATAACCATAGTAGGCTATAAGAGGACACATGAGGCACTTTGTCTCACTTTTTGGGGGGCTATTAGGCTCATTTGCCTGAAGAAGCAGGAGTAGAGCCTGTGAAATGTGTTGTGCCTTTGTACATCTATCATGGTTCTTTTGAGGCAAATCCACTTTCTTGTTCATTTTATACTAAATTGGTTTAAATTATTTTATATTCTTGGTGTTCCTTTAGCAAGTTACATTGACTTGCATACCTTAAATGGAGAGGTTGGGTTTTTAACCCATACTTTTAGCCTGGTTCTTCCTTGACCCATTTGGGGTCAGGCTGTTCTCCAGTAACCCATTTGGTGTCTGGAATGGCGATCCTTACTTGTAGGTACCCGGGCCTTCTGTCATTAAAGGGAAGGTTCACGCAGCTGCAAAAAAAAAAAAAAAATACAAATCCACTTACCTGGGGCTTCCTCCAGCCCGTGGCAGGCAGGACGTGCCCTCAGCGCCACTCCGCAGGCTCCCGGTCTTCTCCGGTGGCGCACCCGACCTGGCCAGGCCAGCTTCCAGGTCGGGCTTCTTGTGCACTCCAAAATGCACAGGCTCAGTAGTTCTGCGCCTGAGCAGTACAGCCCAGGGGACGTCCGATGACGTCAGCGCGCCGCCGTGAGGCGTATTTTGGAGAGCACAAGAAGCCCGACCTGGAAGCCGGCCTGGCCAGGTCGGGTGCGCCACTGGAAAAGAGCGGGAGCCTGCGGAGCGGCGCCGAGGGCACGTCCTGCCTGCCATGGGCTGGAGGAAACCCCATGTAAGTGGATTTGTATTTTTATTTTTTTTTGCAGCTGCGTGAACCTTCCCTTTAACATCCATCATGTTGTATCATTAATATCCATCCTACTGCTTGACTTACTACACTCTTGTGGTCTCTCTGTCATGTTTTTTTGTCTTTTCAGTATCTACTCCAGGACATTCCTCTCTAGAAGAAGTTCATTATTCTTGTAATGGCAGAGGCAGGACTTTTTTTTCAAAGTCAACCACAGTAAAGTACAATAGCGGGATGACAACATATTATGGCCAAAGATAACATTTCTCTCCACTGACCTACTAGTACACGTCTAATGCTGGATCCACACGGTGCGTTCGCGCACTCCATTTCCCGCTCGATTCCCGTCGATTTGTTTATTTCCAACATGTCCGATTTGGATTTCAATGGATCGTTAGGTCAATTCGGCATACTTTGCATGTGAATCGACCTAACGATCCATCGAAATCCAAATCGGACATGTTGAAAATAAACGAATCGACGGGAATCGAGCGGGAAATCGAGTGCGCGAACGCACCGTGTGGATCCAGCATAACAATGGGAGAGCAGAGCAGGATCTAGTTGCATCCAAAAGGGTCTGTGTATGTTTTCCATGAGGACCAATATGACTATAATGGCCATAGTATACATCAGACATTATAGCTGTGTAAAAAGAATGTGTAAACAGCACAACTAGAAAGAAAACAAGTAAAATGATTTGTAACAAAACTGATGCTGTGAGATTGTACTAAGTGAAGTCTTGACATCACACTTATGCTGAAGTTCTACCAGCTGCAGGATTATATTGTGGTGGATTTACAGGTTGAAAGTATTGACATATAAATAAACACGGTAATATGATTTGTTAATTCTCCGACATGATTAATGCAGTGAATTTCTTTCAAGAAAGACTTAATGGATTCCAAGGTTAATCTTCCTGTTTAGTAGGATTATGAACTTAAACTTTCAAATCTGAGAGGGATTTTTGAGGGTTGAAGAGGAAATGGATTGGGACCAGTCTCATCAATGAGCAGCTTGTAAAATTGAGTGCAATTTACATAACCGTTAAGTATTTTCTTAATGTACATTGTGCGCATTGTAATACCTGGCAGAACCTTTCTGATTTTGTAGATTAATATTTATTTAGTAAAAGAAAATCAAAGGGATTAAGAAGTCATCATTTTATCTCTAATCCTGCTTTGCATAGATGAGACCAAGAGATGCGATTAATGCTGAAGGCTCAATGGGTCTCTATCTTACAGAAATACAGATTATTTGCATTGTGCTGGTGCACTTAGTGTTTTTTTTACCGTTATTGCTTTGCTCTGATTAAATTCATTGGAAGATGAGATCTGGTGTGTTCATTTTCAGAAGTAAAGCTACGAACTGGCACAAGATCATTGTTGCCCAATCTGAAAATGTACAACCAGATTGGAAAATGATTGCATGTCTATAGATGTCCTTCACTATCCCCTGGTTGGTGCTGCTTGAGGAAAAAAGCAATCTGTTGAACTGATTGTTTTGATCTGATTGCTTATTGTATCCCGCCAAAGGAAGGTCTGTTCTCATTCAGGGAATCGATATAGAAGTCTCTGATTGGCTGCTTGCAATCATGTCTCACTTCTACTTCCTGTCTTGACTAGAACAGGAAGAAGGGAAACACGATCACAAGATCATGACTAGCCAATCAGAGTCTCACAAATTAACCACCTGATCAAATAGCTCTCATGCTTCTTTGTGAATTCTCCTCACAGAGATTTTCTGTACAGTATATTTATCAACACCAGTGGTTTGTTGTTAGCATAGACTGCTACAAATCGCTACATCATTGTCACCAAGTATGACATGGCCCTGTCTTTCAAAAATGCTTACAGAGTTGCTTTCAGAAGACTCCATAAAAAAACAGACAGGTCAACTATGGTGTCAGTCATCACAACATATTTCTTGTCTAACAACAGATATTCTTCTCAGAGACACAGAACCTCTTGGCAGTCATTTGAAACTAACGGAGTTCTCCCTTGTTAATTGTATGGAAATAATTATGTGTTGCACTCTTGTCTTCTTCTCACACAAGACAATGTTCCAAATAGTTCATGCATGTTTGTTTACTGAGGCAACTTACAAGTAATTGCTCTCACTTCTTGCATATTGATTTTGAAATGTTCTTGGAAGAAAAAAAAGAACATGAGTCACTTACAGCTTAAACCCATACTAACAGCTAATGCTGTGCAATGATCGTGATAAAATTGCCCTGTGCTTATAAACAGACCGAGCAAGCCTAAGCACATGGCATTGTTTGTAACCCCCGCCCAGCCTTGACTGGGTTAAAGCTGGACTCCAGGAAGACAAATATCTATTCACATACTTTATATGAAATATGGTACATGTGAAATGTCTCAGTTATGCATTTAAGATAGCTATACGCAGCACATCTAGCAACTTGAGCTCATGTCCCCCCACAAGCAAATACAGGCAGATCACAACAATGCTTACTCTCTTGGACGGACTGTGTATAGTAGCAGCACAATGATGATTCATCATCGTGGTCTATTGTCTTCTACGGAAGTATAAAGCTTTACACACATGCTATTTGATCTTTGGTCAAGGCAGTTGCTTATGCAACTCGGCCGAGAATGTAGCAGGTGTACAACTGTCCCACAATGTATTTTAGCGATCTGCTCATGAGCAATGAACAAGAAGTCCATTGGGCTCGCACTTACCCACTCTGTTGGATGCCGCTCTCATATGCACCGCCCCAATATTCCTCCTCCCTTTGTCATTGAACACTGTATGCTGCTTGGCTATAGCCCAATAGCATGTCATTACTTTTACTGTTGACTTTGTCTAAAAGGCTCTGGGTCAACTATACTACATGATAGTTGGACACTTTTGTAATCTCCAGTGTAAACAAACTTTTGTCCAGTGAGCTGCAGAGGCAGACATAACCCTTTTTGTCTACAGTAGCTCTTATCTCTCCCTGAGTAATTCCCATCAAAAGTGAGAAAAACCAAGATGGCAGCTCTCATGACATAGAAGTGTAAGATTCTGCTGCTCTGACCTGCAAGGTGAGGTGACACTGGTCACTAGTAAAAAAAATGTCAGTAAGGTATGCAGAACTTGTCAAGAAGAAGAAAAATATAGTTCAGGCTTTCTTTGAGGTTGATGTAGAAAATAACAGACAGCAAGCCTATCATCACACTTACCACATACCTATAATATCCTGCCCTCTTCACAGTACTAACTGTGTGAGGTGAGGCCCTGACATTATTCTTTTGCATAAACTAGCTCTGACTCAAGCCTTAACCATAACCATCAAATAAGCTTGACCCTAACATTAACACCTGTATTCTTACTCCTTGTTGACCATATAGTTACCCTACCTGACTTTGTACCAAAGGTGTGTCATCTGTGTAAAAATCAGTTTTCCTATGGGTAAAGTATACTTAACAATGGAAGCAGCCATAGCGTATAGGTATGTCATATCCACTTCAGTCAGAGAGTTATACATTTAGAGCAAAAATAAATAAACATTCTGTCATTTACTATCAGTGCTGCCTTCACATGAAAGCTTCTGCTTTGTTAGCAAACAGAACCTTACAAAGTTATCTGATACACACCAGGGAAATATGACCAGAGAAGAGGAATGAATGTGAACCTATTAACCAACCATTTCAATCTTTCTTACCAAACAGTGGTCTGTGTTTAAAGAAAACTACTCAGTTTAACTTACCTGGGGCTTCTTCTAGCCCCCTGTAGACCTTCTTGTCCTTCGCCATCATTCATTTCTGTTCCATTCAGCAGCTGTCCCCTCTGAAAGTTACATGCACAGTCCTTGGCCACGCGCCTCCTCGATCACACTCCCGTAACCCAGAGCGTTCTACGCTTTCACAGTTCATAACAATAGCACCTGCACATGTGCCAAATGCTCCCGGCCACAGGAGTGCAATCAAGGAGACACGTATCTGGGGCCGTGCATGCACAGTAGTCCAAGCCTGGCTCAGTTTCCCAGCTTTCGATGGTGCACAGCTGCTAAACGGATGAGAGTAAAATGACACGGGTGACCAGAAGGACTACAGGTGGCTGGAAGAGGCCACAGGTAAATTAAACTGGGCACCTTACTTTCATTTTAGGTACCCTAAACCCTGTTGTGGCTAAACTATTGGAACTAAGGGTAGATTCTACTTGAGCACTTTTTTTAGCCCTTATAGAACCATTTCTATTAAGCTATCCTGAAATAGTGTTACCATGAGGAATAAAGTTTAAAGGCCCTGTTATTTTAGAGAGATGAGACCCTGCACCTGGGCCATGTAGCAGCCATCCTGGCTGGAATGGCAATAGCTACACCCCTGGGCTGGTGGCTCTAGTCTGCTTCCACACGTCCACACTCTGCGCAAGGGATTACAAGGGGCAAGTTCAGCTACTTTTACTAGCTAAATATAAAACACCTTCAATGCTCCTTCATGAACACATTACTGGATAAAATGGTGCCTGTTTTTCCGGAGTTCAGCTTTAATTTCTCATGAGGGTCGGCTTTAAGAATCATAAATCCAAGACTGCGATTCTTTTCATCATATTTAAATAGGAATCCATTACACATTTATGCACAAAGGTACATATTCCCCTCCTTTGATTCATACGCAGAAAGAAAACTTAGAAGTCATCAGTCACGTTAAAATTTGATTCGAAAATTAAAACAATCTGGCCTGTTAGCGACCATGGCCTAGAGGGAGAGGAGGAAGAAGATGAGAGGCCGATAGTAGGAATAGTCATCAGGTAGAATGCCACTCTCCAGTCTGCCTTTGTAAGCTATCTCTTTTTTATGTGCCTACCATTAAAGGCATACTATATTTGGTTACATCCCTCTATTCAAACTTAATTACCTTCTCTCCTTTAGTCGTGACATGGGTGGAAAGTTTTTTTTTTCTTTTTGCCGTGTCAGAAGAGGTCGTCACACATTCTTTTGCAGTTCCCTTCATTAATTCCTCCTTGCAGAAGCATTTTCTATCGTGCTGGGAAGGTAGAAGGGTGTAATGGAAGAACCCTGAACCATCAGCAGGAAGCACTAAGCTGGTTAATGCAGTAGAATTGTCTGGACATAGACTGGCCTTTGTTTGTGCGGTTCACTACGAATCAGCTGTAATTAACTCCAGAGTGTTTCCAGATTGCCAGCAAAGAAAAATTACAGCTTTTCTGTTTTAAATTGGAAAGAGCACAAAGACATTAACTATGCAGATTGCTTTTACTTTGATATATTTCTGTCCAGTAAGGAAAAGCTTATTTCGCTCCCACTAACCCCCCCAATGTGCCTCAGTTATTTGATTTAGGGTCTTTTAAAGTGTAATGGCTACTTAATAGTTCATCTGTTACATATTTTTCCCTTCATATTTCAAGGGATTGTTTTGGAGAACTCCTAAACACATTTTAACTCTTTTTACCTTTTTCTTGATGGGTATCTGAGTTGTGGGGTGGGGTCTGTAGTTAGTATTGCATGAAGCTGAATACTCACCTCCCGATAGAGGAAGATGGATCCAGCGATGTATTCCACCAACCATCTTCCGGCTGGCAGGTACACGGGATGTCACATGACAGGCACGAACGAGAAGTAAAGCGATTGCGGTACTTTACGTGGTGTCATTGGGGATCTTAAAGAGAATCTGTACTGTAAAATTCTTACAATAAAAAGCATACCGTTCTATTCATTATGTTCTCCTGGGCCCCTCTGTGCTGTTTCTGCCTCTCCCTGCTGCAATTCTGGCTTGTAATTGCCATTTTTATGCAGTGTTTACAAACAAAAGACATAGCAAGTGATACGCTGAGAGTAGCTCAGTGTGGGAGTCATACAGAGTGTGCAGAGGTCCTGGAGAGGGTGTGTATAGCTTCTAGCCAATCACAAGTAGCACAGCACATTCCAGCCTGACTGCCTCAGCCCGACAGAGCCGACAGAGGAGAGAAGATTAGATCATATAACAGAGATAATACAGCCACTGTGCAAGTAGGAAAGGCTGCAGTTAGACAGAGCACATTAGAACAGGTATAGGAACTTATAGGATAGAAGAAATAAGGATGAACATTTTGTTACAGAGTCTCTTTAAAGTTCTGACCTGCTGTGGCGGTCATTGTTATTGCACATCGCTGAAAGTCTTTGCGTAATCGTGCGCCTGTAATCACGTCACAAGAACGCAGAAAGAGGTAAGAAAAACGTCGGGAAATTTGCATTGTGGTTACGGGCCTTGAGGCTCCATGTAGAGCTGTAGCAGCGTAGATGTTTGTGGTTGGCATATTCATATACAGTCAATGGATTGCTGATCGGTACGAGCCATAGTGACTAACTCAAATGGTCATCACACTGTGCATGTTAAAATCAGATCATGAACACAGGAATCAGATGACTGGTGGTCAATGGACGTATTTGCTATTTCTGTTCTTTCAGCGTCATACTAAGAAATGTGGAGCTGTTTGCCATTAGTGTCTAATTGTAAAAGGCTTTGGCATACACTAGATTAATGAAAGTGACTGAAACAGTTTGCATGACTTTCTGATCATTAATCACGGACATTTTTCCTTGGGAATTTATACCTGATGAGTTACATAGTTACATATTCTACTGGTATTTTAACCCCTTGTACTCACAACTAGATGCCAGCCAGTCATTTTTAGGTATTTCCCAAAATTGATAAGACAGAAATTCCATATTGATGTACTTAGTGCTTAAAACATGCACAGTTTTGAAGTTAAAGCTAATCTGAAGTCATTTAACAGAGAGAAATCGGTGATAAAGCTGCATGCCAGGAAGACTTACCACTCAGTGCCAGTGCTATAAAAGAGGGCTCTATTGAGCCCCAGTAAGTCTATAGCGTTGGAGAACTCTTGCTCTTTGTTGTCATATAGACTTCTGTGCAGCCAGGTAGCTTTCTACTCCTCCATCTGCTTCCTACATGTCATCTGGCCTCTGCATCACACGTGGCCTCTGTACCAAAGTGGAAGCAAGGCAGTGATCACCTGTGATAAGGGGTGGCACTACAATATTGCATCATCACTCCTGCTAACACGGTGGTACAGGTGGAACTGATGCAGCCCCTTATAGCATTACCTCCCTCAGATCAGTCATCTTCCTCTTTAGATGTGTCCTTTCCTAACACCAAAACCCATTAACAAAGTTCAAAGATGACAGGAAGTTAACAAATTTCCAGCCAGTCATAGAAGTAGTAAAAAAAAAAACTATTCTGAATGTGTGCCATTGCACACCAACAATATCAAAAAACAAAAATGCAACAATGAATTGTATGCAAAATGATGCTTTTATTACTATAGTATAAGCTAATAAGTAGTTATGAACTGTGCATATTCCTGGAACCCAAAATGCTACCCCCATTAAAATAGAGCTCAGCAAGCACTACCTAATGGGGTAGCACTTTGGGTTCTAGGAATATGCACAGTTCATAACTACTCATTAGCTTATAATATAACAATAAAAGCATAATTTTGCACACAATTCATTTTTGCATTTTTGTTTTTTAACCATAGGCGTAGCTTGGAACATGTAATGTCCTCTGTTATGGGGATCCATGTAACCACTTAAAACGGAACTGTAAATACAATTTAAGCACAGTGTTCCACTTACCTGGGGCTTCCCGCGCCGGTCCTGCCCGAGCCGCCGTTCTCCCGCCACCAGCTCCATTCCGTTCTTAGACTTCAAAGTCGACGCCAGCGCAACCCTGCCAAGCATATCCTTTCTTTGCGTTCCCCTCTGCAATAGCAGGGGACGCGAAGAAAGGATACGCGTGGCCAGAGGCGCGCAGGCGCAGTGGCCTGGTGGCGAAACCTCAACTAGCTGGCGGCGGGAGAACGGCGGCACGGGCAGGACCGGCGCGGGACAGGACAGCTGTTGGGGGCCTAAGGAAGCCCCAGGTAAGTGAAATAGTGTGCTTAAATTGTATTTACAGTTCCGCTTTAAATACAGAGAGAAGCTCAAGGGACAATGGGATCTGGTAGGACCTATCAAGTTGCCCTGATGCTTCTATCTAAACATTTTGTAGTTGGAGGGACAGGGACATCCAAATAGTAAAGCTTTCCAAAGGCACCTGCCTGGTCTCCCTGAGCCTTGGCCTGGCCATTCTGAAGATACAATAAACCCACGGGGAATGCTCACTTGTTTTCTACTTGTTCATGATCCCCTTGCTCTTTCAGAAAGGGTGTCTGCTGTTTCACAGTGATGGACATAACAAAACCCAGGGAAGCAAAATCCACTCCCTTTCTCTTTTTTTTTGCCACCAAATACACTACTTCATAGTGAGGGATTTTTGACGTTGGCCAAAAAAAAGGTAGCACTGAAAGTTTCTAACTAATGCATTTAATAATACACACCCCATACAAAAGATCTGTCAGCAAGTGATGCAAAGAGAGTCCAGCCAAAATCTTTTTCCCCCCTTCTGAATTTAACAATAAGGAATTTAAGCCTCAATGTGGCTTTAGTCACCAAAGAAAAGAAGCTCTTGGTGTCTGCATAATACCACTTTGATGGATTTTTTCATCAGTCCTCTGTACGTGGTAACAAATAAACAAGTATAATTATACTTGTGAAGGCCCATTCATTCCTTTGTCAGGATTAGATATATGTGCAGTTTTCACACTGAGCTTCTCTTTTGTCTTTGCCTAACTCTCTATGACATATTGATAGAGGATTTGGGATGGGGAAAAGGCCACAGCAGAGACAGTGATGACCTTTCGGAAACTTGATATAATTCAAGGATTTTTATTTATTTACTCTCCTTTTCCCCCCCCTTCATGCTAAGATTTGTAGTTTGGTAGCACAAGATGTCTAAAGTGGGCAACTTTTAACCCTTTTCTCAAAAGCAAAGGCTTGACCGCAGAGAGAGTGGGCGAGGTGGTCAATCACAGATGGAACACAAAAACAATAGGCTAAGAAATCCCATTGGCTTGCTCATTCTCTCCCCAGTTCTAAGCAATGTGGATAACCTAGCATTCCTTTCCCTTTTATCCTATCCTCTTGATCAGATCACGTTCTTTTTAATCATTTCACAAACACTGTCTCACTGGACCGTAGAAGAAGGCTGGGACAATCTCAATTAAAAACAGGACTACACCGTCATTCCAACCCCTTTGTTCTTATTAGAGTTCTACATTTTCAATGCAAAGGAATTCCTTTCCTATTGTTCGCCAAGTGGCTTCCATTTATTACAAGAGAGAGTTCTGGGTAGTTTCTTTTTTTTTTTTAAGTTTCAAAGCATTCACTAATCATGCAAAACACTAGGTGCAGAGTTGAAGCTGGAGTTAATAAGGATACTACTGCTGTTTGCAAGCCCTGCAAGTTTAAGGACGGGTTTTGGGTTTAGTCTATTGAAAACCAGAAGGATTTTTTTACTTCTTATACGTAAAGGTATGTGTCCTACTTGCCTGTGTTTTTGGCTTTAGTTCTAATATGAAATAATAACTGCTGTAAAATGTGTGTATACTGCTAGGATTGCAGTTGATTTTGGTTGAAAAGACCAGAGATCATGTTGTTCCTTTTTTGTTGCAAGTTCCCTGATTGGATCAGCAGTTCCAGTTTTGGCTGTACATATAGTGAATGAAGTTGTCAGCAGAAAAATCCCAACAGGCTGTATATTCTATACAACTGTCATTGTGGGTGTTTACTATTTATGTACTTTACATTGATTTTCTTTCTTGGAGCATTCAGATTTCCAGCGAAGTGGATCATGTAGGAAAGACAAAAGCAGTGGTGATATTGTAGATCACTGTTGCCTAAGTTGATCACTTGTTTTTGTTTTGGGTGAAACACTGCTCAGCTGTCTAATGCTAGGTAGGTACACACCATACAATTTCCTGGAAGATTTACCTGCCAGATTGATTTTTTCCAACATGTCAGTTCTGAATTTCGATCGATTTTCCGATCGATTTCCATAGAAGTGAACTGAAATTGATTAGAAAATCGATCAGAAAGTCGTTCGAAATTCACATCGGACATGTTGGAAAAAATCGATCTGACAGGTAAATCTGCTAGAAAATTGTATGGTGTGTACCTAGCATAGCACACATCCTGTTCTGCTTTATGGTTACAAGAAAGGAAGGAAAAGTAGGAGGTGCTTCACTGCCACAAGTACAGTAGTGGTCACCTGTGATTAATTCAGCACAGCAGATCATTGAAGGCTATTGATGGGGGAATACCTGTGCTCATGCTAGATTTTCACCCAAGACGATGATGTATGATCATCTCGTGCAACAAAATTCTACTGTGTGTCCATAGCTTGTGCAAGGTCCAATGAGCCTAGCATAAAGCAAATGGTAATTTGGACTAGTTGGAGAAATGTCATCATCAGATGTGGATAGTGTATGAAGGTGTCCGCTGATGGTTTCCAATCTCTTGCTAATGCACATCTGTACCAGGAGATAAAATTGATGATCTGTTTGTTCTGCAGAGCAATGAATGTGCACACTTGTCTGATGTGACCATGCATGTTCATGGCTGGGTCAGGTGACCTACATGGATGCGCATGTGCACATGCTCTTGGAGAAATACTGTACATATCCCCCTGGCACTATACAAAATCTTACCTGACCTGTTGTTTCCCAAAGGAGGTCTAGTTTAAGTTTAGTTGTTGAAAAAAAAGGTCAGTTAACATTTGCCGATTCCCACCGGCAACATATGGGTACAATGGCAAAGGAAAAAAATCTTTTAAAAGTTTAATTGCTATTGAAAATTTTCTAAGTCTTAGGGCTCTTTCACATTAGGGCAGATTTTCTGCGTTTCAACGCAACGGGTAAAGTTTGCGTTACCCAAGGTGAAATGAAAGTCCATAGACTTTCATTTTAGCCTTCACATATAACGCAGCCTTTTTGTGCGTTGCGTTACACTGCACCCAGGCGCAGTTTTTCGGCCGACGCTAGCTTTATGCGTTACAATGTTAGTCAATGTAAAACGCACACTATGCGCGTTTTTAATCCGTTAACGCAGGCAATCAGTCCCAGAATGCAACAGAGGAACAATGTAGAAAGTTGAAAACTAAAAGAAAAAAAAATTACCTGCGTTTTCCTATGTGCTGTAACGCATTGAAAACAGATTAAAAACGCACACTCACTGCAGTGCAACGCATATCAAAACGCATACAACAAAACGTATGCTTTGAGCGTTCTCCAACGCAAGCTCTGATGTGAAAGAGCCCTTACGGCATGCTTTTTAAGTTCTACAAAAGACAAGTGTTTTATACTAGGGATGAGCCTACAAACTCAGAACAGTGTTCCGAAACATTTGGAACAGAACTCTGATTAGTACTTATGTGGACCGCGGCATGGGGGTTTAACTCACCCTTGTTTCTACCTTTGTGCTCTGTGCTCCACTTCCCGTCCCATCTTTCTGATACTTCCATCTTTTTGGAGAAAGTATCAGAGGAAGTATTGGAGGGATGGAACAAGACATGGAGTGCAGTGCACAGAGACAGTGACAAGAGTGCATTAACCCCCCACTGCTGTCTGCATAAGTACAAATTCAGGTTCTGACTGAGCGCTTTGGAATGCTGCATGCTCATCCAATAATAATAATACAAATAATCTGAACATTTATATAGCGCTGTTCTCCTGTCGGACTCAAAGCACTCAAGAGCCGCAGCCTCCGGGGCACGCTCAAGAGGCCACCCTGCAGTGTTAGGGAGTCTTGCATTGAACTCCTTAATGAATAGGTACTGACCCTATACAGGATTCAAACCCTGGTCTCCCATGTCAAAGGTGATGCCCTTAACCAGTACACTATCCAGCCACTACTGGGCAGCTGGCCAGGGTCCGAAGCTCCTAAGGGGCGCTACTAGTCCAGGACTGTAGAGGTCACAAGTTTACTGTCAGGGCAGTATGAAAATATAAGGGGCCACGCATTCATTTTTGCCCAGGGACCCACTTTATCTAAAACTGTCCCTGAAGCTGATTGATACTTTTTAAATCCAGCAATACAGAAAGTGCCATTGTTTTGAAGAAATAATTATCTTTTTTTTGACTAACAGCCTGTTCACCTTCTTTATAAATAGTCCCTAAAGAAAGCAAAAAGACACAGTTAATCTTGCTGCAGTGAGGCAGGATAAATCCCTGGTGTGTGTAGTTGTCCTGGAAGGAACTATTTTTCTTCACAGAGGTTTCGATACCCCTGAAGAATGACAATCTCCCTGGTGAGTGCCAAGGGAAGATGAAAAAAGAAAGTCTGCTACTTTACTCCTCACAGCCTTCCTCTGGATTCTGTTTTGTATTCAGCAGAGGACTTTTAAGTGTTTGCAGTGGCAGCCTCTACTGTTTACCTTTCAATCCTAGCACAACTTTGCTAGAACTTGGTGAAGAGGGCTATGGCTGGGAGGCATGAAGTTTCCCTTCTGGGCTGTCTGCACCGACACCTCAAGAAAGTAGTCGAACTGACAGCGGTATTAATTAAACTGTACATTTGTTTGTGGAATAACCTTGGTAATTATTTAGATCTAATGTTTTCCTCAGACCACCGAATAAGAAAACGTCATATTTTCTCCTGCTGACTGACTTGCGCAAATATACATCACCTATCCGCAACCCGTTCCCTATTAGTTCAAAGAAATTGTATTTATTTTTTCATAGATATATTTTTTTGCGAAGTGCACATGTGTTTATACAACGGTGACTGAAATCTGATGTCATTGTTTAAGGGGGTGTTTGATTAATTCTGGAAATATAATTTATGGCGATGTTTGTTATGGCAACAGTGCTAGTCAGATTAGCTGAATGGTAAACTCCACTGTGTGCCATGATGGTAGCGTTGTGGTATGTAGCTGTCTCCTCCCACATACAGCCTTCTTTGAAAACTATCTCTAGGCACCGTTTCCATAGTACTATGTAGGCACTTGCTTTATAGAATCTCTTTGTTTAGCTGATCTCAAATAATTCACTTATAAAATAGCTGATCATTACAGACCACCTTTGCACTACCATGCAATTCTATCAGTCTGAGCCCCGCCCCCTTACTGTAATGCATGCCCAGTTGCAGCCCTACTCAGACAGCATGCGGTTACCTTATTTACATCAGATGTTTCAAACCACGTAACCAGACTTTAAAAACGAAAAAGATTTTTCTTTTTTTTACCTGCAGAAGATGGAAACTATGAGCACATCCAGAGTGGGACACATTTTAGGTAGACATTACTTGAGAGTGAATTCAAGTGGGAGTAGCCCCTGGTTCTGGAAATATTATCCTTGTCACCCTTAGCAACCAAACACTTCCATTTTTTCTTTCAGTTGTGGTTTGAATTTGTATTTGTTGCCATAAGTAACAATAGTACATTTACTATCCAGTTTTGCACACATGAGTTTGATCAGCTGACAGATTTGTAAGGTTCTCATTTGCTGTGATGACTTCCTGGTTTAGCAATTAGCACATGACCATGGCCAGCAAATCAGAGCCTAACAAATCTACCAGCTGATCAAACTGATCATGTGCTTCTCATTGAGTTCTCCTAAACATTGCCATCCCTACACACGCAGCCCCTACCCCTGGCATAAAAGAGGAGAGGTCATAGGCTGATGATGTATAGTCAACATTAACAGCATCCATATTGAGTTTTCCTGGCACATACTGCATCAGACTGACAGAGATAGCCTGTATATGTTATCAGACAGAAATACTGCATTTCGCTTGTGTTAAGTGTGTTAGTATTATGATGTAGGTAATAGATAGAAAACCCATTAATGAAAAGCAAATCAGCTGAAATTGAGCCATAGGGGTGGAGTTTCATTGAATTTTAATGTGGCAGTCACCTTAATTCCAACCCCCCCCCCCCCCGCCCCCTTTCTCTACACACAGGCCCTAGTCAAGCAAAAACTTTGGGCCCACCCTTTATGGCTACCTGGCTTTTTGGTAAGATGTGTTGGGGGCTAGCATAACCTGGACCCCTAGACTCTCTCCATGCCCTAGTCTCCTGCCTGCATTGCCTTGCGGATGATCCGGCTCTGTCTGCAAGAAAAATAATAGTTACTAAAAGGGATTTTTAAGAGTGCCTACAAATAAGGCTGTGCACATCTACATTGTATCTATTTTAATTAGATGATTACCAATATGCAGCAATATATAGAAATAGGAAGTGTTTCTAATGCTAAAACCAGGAAAATGACCATAAAAGTAGATATTCATTTACTGTATTCTACTACTTTCCACTACAGTGCCTCTTTAATGCAGTTTGCACATAACCACTGCTCTATGGACTGCCTTCTACAGCTGCCTGACTCAGGCTACAGAAAGCCATCGATTACAGTTAATTAGTTGCTATGGGCAACAGCCATCATGTGACTTTTAATCCAATTTTTTTTCCCCATAAATCAGTCCTATTGCCTTGTGATCTAATGCTGATGTTGTTTGTGCAATGTCTCCCCTTCCAAAGGTAAACATGTCTGTGTTTACTAATTAGAAAATGATTCATCTGTCATGCTCTTTGTGATCAAATTATTTCAAAGAGGGTTTAAATGTCTGTGCATTCCATGAGTATAATTAACCTGTAACTCATCAATGATTAAAATTACACACCATGCTTTGTGGTGCTTGCTGCAGAGGCAATTAGACTGTCATTTTGGCCATCACACATACCAAAACTAATTCTGATTCATTTTCAATCTATTCAGATCGTTTGATGTATCCGATAATTTCCCCTTTCTGACATAGCTGACACGATTAGATTTGATTACTGTAAGAAGATGACTCTGGGTGTTCTTTCCTAAACTCACCTTTATTCCCAGGCACATTTATAAGCATACAGAGCAAAATAAAATTAAAACTGTAGCTCTGTTGTACAAAACGACAACAGCCAATAACATCGTTCAAAAATCTCAACAGCAGACAATGGCAACCAATCAAAAATCATGTTCTAGATAATGGATAATATGGGACTCATTTTCATTTTGTATTTTCGTAGCACTGACATCCTCCAGCGTAGTACAGAGTGTACAATTCAGTCACGAACTGTCCCTCATAGGAGTTCACAATCTAATCCTAAACATTATGCTATGCCCAACTGAAGTGAGAGAGATATGGAGGCGGACAAATGTATTTCCTTTTAAGAAATACTAGTTGCCTGGCTATCCTGCTGATTCTATGCCTCTATTAATTCAGCCAAAGACCCTAAACAAGCATATGCTGATCAGGTGTTTCTGACATTATTGTCATATCTGACAAGATTAGCTGCATGCTTGTTTCTGGTGTTAGTCAGACATTACTGCAGCCAAATAGACCAGCAGGGCTGCCAGGGAACTGATATTTTTTAATAAAAGGAAATAAACATGGCAGCCTTCATATTCTTCTCACTTCAGTTGTCTTTTAAATAATAGCAAAAGTGTCAAATCACAATTATTATAAATCAGGCGGGATCGAAAACTGTTATTGCTTTCAAGAAATATCCTATTTTTCTGGTGAAAGGCCTGTAATTATGGTTTATACATAGATTATTTTGTTTTGTTTTTGTTTGTTTTTTAGTAAATACAATGTAAAAGTTTCTAAGTTACTTTTTTATTTAAATAAATGTTTTTTTTTACTTGTTTATACTCTGTGGCATTGCAGCCATTTGCCAGTGACAATGATTTTGGTGATCAGTATTAATGTGTAATTAAAATGGCTTCTCTGCATTTCTTTATGCAGGTCCCTGACAGGTTGGATGAAATGAGATCCACATGTAGCAATTGCCATGGAAACCTGTGACTCCCCTACTATCTCAAGGCAAGAAAATGGGCAGAGCACATCAAAGCTATGTGGAGCGACACAACGTGATAACGAGGTGCCAGAGAAAGTCGCAGGGATAGAACCTGACAGGGAAAACAGCTCTTCAGATGACAACCTGAGAACGGATGAGCGCAAAAGCGAAATCATATTAGGTTTCGGCGTGGAGAATGCAGTTGCCACTCAGGTTGCCTCAGCAAAAGAGATACCCTGCAACGAATGCACCACTGTGTTCCCCAGTTTACAAAAATACATGGAACACCACTGCCCTAACGCTCGCCTTCCTGTCTTGAAGGACGACAACGATAGCGAAGTAAGCGAGCTCGAGGACAGTGACGTGGAGAATTTACTAGGGGACATAGTTTACCAGCCTGATGGATCAGCTTATATAATTGAGGACTCCAAAGACAGTGGGCAGAATGCACAACAAGAAGCGAATAGTAAACTCTTTTCGACAGCGATGTTTCTGGACTCACTTACAGGGCCTGGAGAAAAGAGTGATCAGTCTGTTTCTGCGTCCATGTCTTTCTACCCACAGATCATCAACACTTTTCATATCGCTTCATCCCTCGGGAAACCATTTATGGCCGATCAGGCTTTCCCAAATACCTCAGCATTAGCAGGAGTTGGTCCTGTGTTGCACAGTTTCCGTGTCTATGATCTCCGACATAAGAGAGACAAAGACTATCTTACCAGTGATGGCTCAGCCAAAAACTCCTGTGTGTCCAAAGATGTTCCAAACAATGTGGACTTGTCCAAATTTGATGGTTGTGTTAGTGACGGGAAAAGGAAACCTGTTTTAATGTGTTTCTTGTGCAAGTTATCATTTGGTTATATTAGGTCATTTGTAACCCATGCTGTGCATGACCATCGGATGACCCTTAATGATGAGGAGCAAAAGCTTCTCAACAATAAATATGTGTCTGCCATAATACAGGGGATTGGCAAGGACAAAGAACCTCTTATAAGCTTTCTGGAACCAAAAAAACCCAATTCTGTTTTCCCCCATTTTTCTACTACAAACCTCATAGGCCCCGATTCAACCTTCCGTGGTTTATGGAGTGCTTTTCATGTTGAAAATGGTGACTCTTTGCAGGCGGGATTTGCCTTTTTGAAAGGAAGTGCAAGTACCGCTGGCACAACAGAGCAGTCACATGGGGTCAACCAAATGCCAAAGGCTGAAGCAAACCTAGGGGGTATGTCTAGCCCAAAACCAAATACCCCAAATACCTCTATGTCCCACAGCCACTTATCATCTGACTCCAACAGGCAGGTGGAGAGTAAAGACCAAGACGATAACTGTGAAAGGCAAAGAGAGGACAGCAGCTCGCATCCTAATGGGGAGTTCCCCATTAAAAGTGAGCCTGCTGAAGGGGTAGATGAAGAGGAGGATTCATATTCTAATGAACTCGACGAGGAGGAGGTTTTAGGTGACCTAGCAGATAGTATTGGTAGCAAAGATTTCCCTCTCTTAAACCAAAGCATTTCTCCTTTATCATCCAGTGTGCTAAAATTTATCGAAAAGGGTACCTCTTCCTCCTCGATGAGAGTTTCTGATGAGTTAGAAAAGAAAAAACAAACTGCGATACTTAGAACTAATAGCAATGATACCAGTAGCTTTAACATTGGTGGCAAGGACTTAGAGGATGCAAGTGCCAGTAAGGACTGTGCTACATCGCTTTCACCAAATGAACCCATTAGAGGAGAAGAAGACAGTTCTAATACTCCTCACCAGCACTTCTTGGTACATGGCACTCATGGCTTAAGCGAGGGCTCACCAGGAAGCGGTATAGAGTGTCCCAAGTGTGACACAGTTCTGGGGTCCTCAAGGTCGCTGGGTGGCCACATGACAATGATGCATTCTAGAAACTCTTGTAAAACTTTAAAATGCCCCAAATGCAACTGGCACTATAAGTATCAGCAGACTCTAGAGGCCCATATGAAGGAGAAACACCCAGAGTCAACTGGCACTTGTGCTTATTGTAAGACTGGACAGCCTCACCCTCGGCTCGCCAGGGGTGAAAGTTACACTTGTGGCTATAAACCCTTCCGTTGCGAGGTTTGTAACTACTCTACAACTACCAAAGGCAACCTCAGTATTCATATGCAGTCAGACAAGCACCTAAATAATGTCCAGAACCTACAGAACGGGAATGGTGAGCCGGTCTATGGCCATACATCCCCAGCACCTAACACAAGTCTCAGTGGCTGTGGGACACCATCTCCATCTAAACCAAAACAAAAACCCACCTGGCGCTGTGAGGTGTGTGATTATGAAACCAATGTGGCAAGAAATCTCCGTATCCACATGACCAGTGAAAAGCACATGCACAACATGATGCTTTTGCAGCAAAACATGAAACAGATCCAGCACAACCTGCACTTGGGCCTTGCGCCAGCTGAGGCAGAGCTTTATCAGTACTACCTAGCTCAAAATATAGGCCTGACTGGGATGAAACTGGAAAGCCCAGCTGACCCTCAGATGATGATAAACCCATTCCAGCTCGATCCTGCCACAGCTGCAGCACTGGCTCCAGGACTTGGTCAGTATGTCTTATCTGGTGCGTTTTGGATGTTCCTCTCAAATATCACTAATGTCATTCATTATGATTCCTGACAGCTCTGTGTAAAGTGTACCTGTCTGGAACACACATTATGTATAGTCTTACAGGTTAGCATCAGAGATGATATAAATGAAAGAATCAAATGAAATTTTGGCACTTGTAAGGCATAGAAAAGCCTCACTGTTATCTGTAAAGATCCCATTAGATGCGTTTCCATTCATTCTACATTCAGGATGCCTGCAAAGAGAAACATGCACATGATATACATATCAGCAAGTGCTAGTTTAGTGTTAGGAGTAAATAGGGGTAGGTTAGTGTCAATGGGGTTGGTGCAGAAAAGGCTGGTAACACTGCACACCGCGCAGCAATGTTATTGGCTTGTACAGTACCTAATAACGCTCATTGCGGCGAAAGCACGTGAGCATTACCATAACAATGCGCATAAACAGTGTAAGCGTGGTAAGGGGGTAGCCTGGCGCATGCTACACTACTTACGCGCATTGTTATGGTAATGCTCTTGTGCTGTTGGTGCAAGGAGCGTCACTAGGTTCAGAACAGCCCTGTGACATTGCCGTGTGGAGTGCAATGTTACCGTCCTTTTCTGCATTAACCCCTATGTATCCATTGTATTATTTTTTTTTTTAGCTTTCTTACAGCAACTATTTGCCTAGCAACCCTGAGAAGTTCAAGTTTATTTCAATCACCCTCTCAGGCAGGGGTCACACTTGCTGAAGTCGCAGGAGTTTTGCCACAATCCGAACTTGCAGGCAAAAATGCAAGTACTGCCTTCCTTATAGGGGCCGCTGTGTTTTGGGGAGCCATCTGTGATTCTGTATAGCGTTTAGAAAAAGATATAGCCTGCAATACTAAAGGCATGCCTACCCATATATCGTGGAGAAAAACACTTGGATGAATTGTCTGCGGTTCCCACAGACACTAGTGTGATCCCTCCCTAAGTGTTCATATTTACTTTCAGTCCTCTTAAAAATGTAGCTGTGTTTTTTCAAGCAGTTTATAGAATTACTCCATACAGGGGTGTAGCAATAGGGGGTGCAGAGGTTGCGACCGCATCGGGGCCCTTGGGCTAGAGGGGTATTAGCATTCTATTGGTCCTGTGCTCATAGTAATTACTTCTATAGATACTTTGAATATTGGTAATCACTAACAAACTGTTCCCCATCCCCTTCTTGCACCTCTGACACTGTAGTTGCCATTGGCAGGTTTTGGTGCGCCGGATCAATTGTTATGAATAGAGTGCTTGGGGGGCCCCATTGTAAAACTTGCATCGGGCCTAACAGCTCCTTAGCTATGCCACTGGCTCCATAGGTTTATATAATATGTATTATTTACTTAATTGTCAACCTGTCATAGCGGGTGTAAGCTAATTTATAAGAGCGCCCCTTCAAAGACACACAGAAATACCCCTGGAAGGATGAGGATTAAGGTCCGTACACACGCCGGACTTTAGGCAACGACGGGTCCGTCGTTGCCTCCCGCTGGGTGGGCGTGCCAGCGACAGTCCGGCGTGTGTATGCTCTGTCGTCAGACTGATACGGCTGTTTCTGAGCGATCCGCCCGGCGGATCGCTCAGAAACAGCCGTATCAGTCTGACGACAGAGCGTACACACGCCGGACTGTCGCTGGCACGCCCACCCAGCGGGAGGCAACGACGGACCCGTCGTTGCCTAAAGTCCGGCGTGTGTACGGACCTTTAGGATGAGGATGATTGTGAACCTGTTATAGTGTATGTTTCTATTTGCAGACAGCTTCTAAGTGTTGAACCAATAGTGTGTAAGAATAGTAGCTATCATTTATTCTACACTACAGCCAAACCTAATGCCACAATGATGGAGATCCACCATTAGACGATACATATTATTTTATGTACAGGAAATGTGTTTTACAGGCTTCATAACATATATGCAGTTGGTATGTGCTATCTGCTGGTACTAACATGAAGTCTTCCAAATTTCAGGTGGAAGCTACTGTTATTTCCAGTGAGTGTTTTTTATTGCTGTCTGTGACCCTGTTTGGGAGATTTTTTTCTCCATTCTTCTCAATGAGGATTTTTTTTGATGTTTTTATCCTTTTTGTATTTACCATATATATTTGCAAGTTCTAAAGTATGTTATCTTGTCAGTAGCTGTCCCTCAGAGGAGTTCACAATATAACTCCTATCATAGTCATATGCCCATTCTAGTGTAAGGCCAATTTTGGAGAAAATTAATTACATTATTTGCATGTTTTTTGGAATGTTGGAGGAAAACCATGCAAACGTGAGGAAAACATACACACTCCATGCAGATGGCGTCCTGGCTTAGATGTGAACCAGAGACCCAGCGCTGTATGGTGCTACGCTAATATATTCCACTTTACAGAAACATTTTTTATCCCTTTCCATGTCCTCATGTGAAGTGTCTTCAGTGACCCTGCCACTGAGAAAGGATGTGAGATCTCTCCCCAAAGGAACACAGACAGCAATAAAAATGAGATATTATAACCATTCTCCGGTCAGATCAAAACTTAGATATATTGTTACGGGTTCCTCAGGAAGTGGCTGTTAGTTATTATTTGCATTGTTGAGCAAAACGTTTGTGTAAGATTCAAATTTAGATTTGAACTGTAATTTACATTGGTGGAAAATGTACTTTGCCTGAGACCCAAATCCAATTCAGAACTGCCTATCAATTAATCGGCAGCTGATGCATCAGCCTGTTTTGCATGTTGGCAACATTTTTGCTCATCTCTGATTCTTATTTAAAAAATGGGAGAGAATGAGGATTTCTGATTTCTGCGATGTTTTTATTGCTGTACTCTACCTGTGTTTTTGTCCTGGTAACGATAGAAAGTAAATGGAGATCTCTTTCCCAGTAGCTAATACAGCATTAAAACTTGAGGTATTGGTCTACCTCCCTTTGGTAAAAAAAAAAATGATTTTATTGCTGTCAGTGTTACTGTTAAAGAGATCTTCTTCTTGGTCATGCTTGTCATGGAAGTATATGTCAGAGAGTACATAGACAAGCATAAAAGACCCAGCAAAGGCTGTAGTTGTTCCTTATTCTCTAAAAAAATAACAACTTGGTATTCTGTTTTAAAATGTATAGACAAAGGGCCAAGTTAGTTTACTTTGGATCCTTTTCCACTGAACGCGATCCAATCAGAATGGTAAAACGCATGTCAGCCGTAGTCATTCTACAAATCACGCATGACCATTTCCTTTTCTGCATTTTGATTTTTACAGAAGCGATTGCACTAAAAGCTGAAGATACAAATGCATGATTGCATGCTGGAAATGTAAGGAAATTCACAGTTGCATCACATGCCTTTGTGTCCTCCAATTTACAGTGGAAAAGGGCTCTATCTGTTAGTTGGCAGCTTCCAACAACCGTGGTCTTCTGTGAGGTTTACCACAACATTCATAAAATGTACTGTACAGTGCCTAAAGAGTCTACCAAGTCTTGACAAAGCACTGTGGTGGCTGAACCGAATCACAGATCCCATGGTGTTGCATGCAGCAGTTTTCAACCGTACAACCTTTTGCTGTTGAACAACCGCCAAGAAACTGTACATTTTGACATTCTTTCTTGTGCACTGCGCAGTAGTGTGTTAAGGCTCTTTCAGAGGGATGTCTTAACTGCCCTTGCCGAGCAGTTCAGTCTTCCGTCTGCCGCCTGCCAGTGCAATTTAAATGCAGCTGAATTGCAGCGGTTGTAACACCATGCTTGTCAAGCGGTGGTGTTACAGAGCGGCAGAGAACTGCAACATGTTGAGTCTCTGCCTTAATGGGGGGGCGTCTGTGCAGCGCCGGTTCCAAGTGCCAGTGCAGTAGCGCAGCTGACAAGCAGTGAAAGGGGCCTTACTGTAATGCAACACTGTATTTAGTGTCCAAAAACAGCGCTGTCCCTTCATTGCCAATGAATGGGATGATCACCACAACGGACAGCAATGGAAAGCAACACAGATGATGTGTGCTGCGTTGCAAACACATGGCCACTTACAATGCATAATGTGACTGAGGCCTTTGCCCTTTGAGTCTCACTCCTACTGCTGTGTTCCGTTGGTATTTCCATCAGAGTGACCAGTTGTAGAGAGTCTCTTCCCCAGTCTAATTAAGCTGTGTCACTGTTGGTAGATGTCAGTGTTTCGGGTAATCATTGCTCTATATACTTTCTTGTGGCTGAGATGATCATGCTGTGTTTCTCGTCCGTTTCTTAGAACAATGCAACAGGGTGTTTATTATAACTTAGCAAAGATTACAAAGGGAAACTGCAATTAGTGCTCTGTAAACGAATCTAAGGGACATTACAATGCATTCCTGTTTTGTTATTTTATTGATCACCTTCCCTGCCTTTGAAAATTCAGATTCCTGAATGACATCATGCCCAGTAGGAGTAATTAAACCTATCTGACGAGGGAATTTAGAAGTTGAAAGGGATGATTGTAATTGATCCTGATTCAATCCTATTACAGCTTTTTATAGTTTAAGCTCCAGAGAAAGCAAACTCCTGGTTGAGGCTTTATTTTACGGATTCCATTGTGTGTGTGCTTTGCTTTCTGCTCTTCCAGTTTCTTTTCCCTTTTTTTTTTTCATTTTTCTTTCCCCCCCTTTTTCTCCGTAGTAAATAATGAGCTGCCGCCTGAAATCCGGCTCGCCAGTGGTCAGCTAATAGGTGATGACCTGTCCCTCCTTACTACAGGAGAGCTGTCACCTTATATCAGTGACCCGGGATTGAAGCTTTTCCAGTGTGCTGTTTGCAACAGATTCACCTCTGACAGTCTGGAGGCCTTGAATGTGCATGTGAGCGGTGAGCGCTCTCTCCCTGAAGATGAATGGCGAGCTGTAATTGGAGACATCTACCAGTGCAAGCTCTGCAACTACAACACTCAGCTCAAAGCCAACTTCCAGCTCCACTGCAAAACTGATAAACATATGCAAAAGTTCCAACTGGTGGCTCACATCAAAGAAGGGGGGAAAACCAACGAGTGGAGGCTGAAGTGCATCGCCATTGGCAACCCAGTGCACCTGAAGTGCAATGCTTGTGATTACTACACCAACAGCGTGGATAAATTACGCTTACACACCACCAATCACAGGCACGAAGCGGCCATCCGGCTATACAAGGTAAGAAAACGCACTTTTTGTCATTTTTTTCTTTGTGACTTTAATCATGTACTGATGACGCCAAGCATGTATCCCACCTTTGGACTCAAGGCGGCCACACGTGATACAATATAATGATCTGATTTTACAGCAATTCGATAAAAACGATAGTTTCTACAGAAAAATCTTAAGTTTTTTGTATTATTTGAGTGAAAATTCTGATCAGATTTTCCTTTTCTTTTTCTCTCGATTGGGATTGGCGGAAATTTCTGATAAATTTTTTTGCAAGATTGTATGGTGTGTGATAGATTGACAATTTCATAGTGTAGAGATGCAAGCAATTTTTTCAGAGTTTTCAATTATTATTTTTTCCACTATTGAGGAAAAAATGGAAGATGTGTGTGGTGCATTGGTCAGATTTTTCAAATGTTCCAATCAATCAGAGAAAAAATGATTGTAAATCTTGAATTGAAAAGAAATGTTAAAAATTGTATGGTGTGTGGCCACCTTTAGGCAGTGTAAGGCAGACCATTGATGCTCAGTAGGCAGTAACCATGAGCAACCAATCAGAATTCCCTGTTGGTATATCTAATGCTTGATGCTTTCTGTTACTGCACTTTGATCATTGCTCGCTGCCTTGTTTGATAATAGCAATAGGTGAGTTGAGTTGGTTGTGACATGTTTTGCAAACTTAACTTTGTTACTGCCTCTGAAAATATGTTTTTGTTTACTTTTGTTTGCTTCATATGCATATTTATGTTTCTTTTTTATTTGCTTTTAACTTGTCCATAGTTTTACAGTAGTGGTTGTTTGTAGAATATGAATGACAAAGTGCTGGGAATTTTAGTTCCACCATCCATGGCATCATTATATTTAAAGATAGGATGGTCAACTTTTTTATTTATTTTTGGATGGTCAATTTTTTTTTTTTTTTTTGTAAAAAACATATTGACAACATTTTTATGCTACCTTTAAAAGCTAATATAATGCCATGAGTGCATTGCAAGGAATATTGATTAAGCTTTGAGAACTACTTTACGTAGCTCTTTCACATTCAATATTAGTGATGGGTGGATCTATTCACCCAAGAGCTGGGATGAAACTCAAATCAGATCAGGTCATGCCATGTCATTGTGTGACAACAATCATAGGTTTACTGGCCAATCAGGTTGCTAGTTTAGTGAACTGGTTCAGGAACTGATTTAGGAAACTGCTTTAGCACACCCAACATTCATTATCCACTGGCCTATGACAAGTGAGTGAGCGGTACCAACAGAGGTCTCAGCAGGAGGGTAGGGGGCTATAAACCCCAATTTCCTTCCATAACACCTTTTGGGTTTGGAGGTAAGAAATTGGATGTTCTTTAGATATTTCACACTCACTGACTGCAGGGAAGTGTTTGAAGGCAAGGAGCCTGTTACTCTGGGGGAACGCATAGGTTCCCTCGAGAGCCAGTAAGGTGTTTAGGGATCTTGTGTTACCTCCTAACATTCCATGCAATCTGTGAAAATCTGTGCTACTAAGTCAGTCTCTGCCTTCACAATCTAACATTACATTTGGCAAATTACACTCAAAACTCATATTTATACACCACAGTCCCCGTTATCCGGAACTCAGGAAACTGGAAGTCTCAACTAACCGGCATGCCTGAGGGGATAATGGGGACTTTGTTTTGGGGGTTTTGAGGGGATTTTGCAGGTAGTAAAATACTCACCAAGCCTCCAGCGACATCTTGCAGCCTTCCTGAGCTCCTAGAGGGTTCTTAGTGGCTTCCGGCGCTCTTGCATGGCTCCTGGCGTGTCACATTAACCGATGCGGTTCAGGTAACACGCCACCTATCGTGCATGGAGGACACTGGAAAGCCACTAGAAGCAACAGGAAGGCTGCATGACATCGCTGCAGGTTCGGTGAGTATTTTTGGGGGGGGGGGGTGGGGCTTGTGCCTTTTCTGCCAGTTGCTCAAGTAACCGGCAAGCATAGGTATCCGGCATCAGGTCATCCTCACTGGTGCCGGATACTAGGGACTCTGCTGTATTACAATATTAGTACTTTGTTAATCCATATTTTAGAAAAACAATGCACATTTCCCACAACTGCCAATCAAGTTATTTATATTTTCTGGGAATCGGGAGAATAAAACCGTATAGCTATTCCTCCTTGCTCTCCGTCTTTTGTATATGAAAAGGGCTGTGCTAATGATATAAGCATTCTAACGGAGGAGTCCTGTGATATCTTTGGAAATCTATAGCCATGTTTCTCAGCGCTTGCCTAAGGTCCAACAAGCCCACCCATCACTGCTAAGTAACTCTCCACTGGTAAAATGATTTGCTGTCAGTCTGACTGCTGACAGTTGCCTAATGCTGGTCTGCTTACCGGCAACTACACCTCCCATGTGCAGTTTAGAATCAATAGTATTCACCGTGCATGTCTGAATCCGGCCTTCACATTAGTACAGTAAAAACCAGGCCGGACCCGGCATGGACTTCTCCTAATATCGAAAAACGAATCACAAAATAAACCCCACTGTCAACAGTTAAGAGCTCCTCAAGGCTGTCTTTCTGGTTGTATCTGTTAATATATTTTCACATGTTGCGGAAATCAAGCCGCACGGGTATCACATAGACGGTTGTGATTCAAGTGTTCAATTAAAGAACAATTTAAGAGATGTGCTAACACAAAGGCGAGTGCATTAGATGAGAATCAATAATTATGGCCTTGTCTGCTACAAATTTTCACATGCATACATGAAAAAGAGAACACTCCGACGAAGTGTAATGTAGAAGGATCAGCATTACAAGGAAACTGAGCTCAGTATTTAAAAAAATGCTGCCTATGATACTGATTGCGTTCAAAAAATTAACTCCTGAACCTGGAATGTTTTTTATTGTTTAGAAAAAAATGTATAACACCCCCTCTCCCCCCAAAGGTGTGAAATGTTACAAACGTAGCAAAAAAATTACACTGGCTTCCTTGCATCACTTTTTATCACTCTATTGCTTTTGTTATGTTTCAGCCATCAATGGGTTACTTTGCTCTTTAATCAGCTAGTGCAGCTTCCTCTGCTAGCGGGCCTGTAATCTGAGAAGATGTGTAGGGGGAGCTAAAAAAAATATTTAAGTTATTTTAACTTATACCCTTTACCTAAATGTCACCTTTGATTACACTGCCAAATAACTAATAGTTCATCATGCTCAAGTTGATTCGCTTTTTTAACTGTTTGTTGTTGTTACTGGGCTGTGTCACGTTTATACACGCCATACGTGTGCTGATGGTACCGTGGGGCACATTTTACAGAGACGGGAGCGAAGAAATGAGTAGATGCAGAACGATTATCCACAGAAGCCAATCACATTATTTGCCAGAACTGAGACGTAAAGGTTTAGTGGCTACAAAGTTTGACAGTTTCTTCACAGTACCTTGCTTTATTTTTTAGTTAACTGGCATATGCGTTGTTTTATTTGATCTATTGTATTGATTTTTATTACAGAATGTATGCTTTAAAGATGTAAATAGTCTAGATTTGGGCTTTAAAGATATTAATCAACTAGATGATCCCTCATTTTCAATTTGAGGACAGAGCATTTGTAGGGTATCAGTTTGTTTTGTTATTGTATTTATTTTGCTTTTTGTTTGTCCTCTGGGATTGAAAAAAAAAATGCAATTTTTTATGGACTTCTTTTCTGATGCTGGGTGACGGAGATGGCAGATGTTTCACAAGATACTGGTGAAGAGACGTCTATCTATCCACCGGCTTTCACTGTACTATGGTTGTGAATCAGCTGTTGTACTAAAGCAACAAACATGCATTGATGTACTTCCTTCCTTTTTGTCAGTAAGAAATATAGAGAACAGACAGGGGGGGGGGATCTCTGTGTGGGATCACAAGTGCATCTGATAGCCAGAAGTGCTTGTTACTGTCACATAGAGTATCCTTACATGGCTCCGTCTTCCCCTGCATTGCATTGTTTGTTACTTCAGGGGCTAAATGCTGGCATCTGTGGCCACCTCGCATTTCTTGGTGTGGAGGTGTTTTGTTTGTTTTAGCTTTGTGTATAGGTGCTTTTTATAGCCCCAGCCTGGGTTCACTTGTTTCACTAGATTTGTTTAGGCACTCTAAAGGTGCATACACACGCACTACAGCTGCCAACGACGGGTCCGTCAGACCCTCCCGCTGGGCGGACTTTCAGCAGACCAGCGGGAGGGTCTGACGGACCCGTCGTTGGCAGCCGTAGTGCGTGTGTACGCACCTTCAGGTGTGTAGATAGGACCAAGAGGAACTTTAACTCAGTAAATCACCAGGGGAGTCTGTATGGCTGAAACTGTGGTGATACTACTCCCACCGTGTGATGTCATGACCATGGTCCTGACAGCTTTCTGTTTGTGAACCTCATTGCATTGTGGGAAATAACGGCGTCTTCGAACTGCTGCTAAGTATCTCCCTCTGTGCATAGAACTCTCAGTAACGAACATTCCGTACAGATCACCTGGCAGAACTAAAGGGGTCACCAATACTTAAACAGACTCTCAAGAGAGTCTAAATTCACTTTTTTAACTTTTATTAATGTTAAGCGCTACAGCTAGTGCTAAACCGCAGCATCCCTGCGACAAAACGAGGGCTTTATACCCCCAAATCCCCTGTGCAAAATCCACGACTTTCTTGGTCCTGGATTTTGCTGCCCATGGAGGCAGAGCTTTGAGCTGCAGCTCTGCCTCCATGCGCATCAATCTGCCCGCGGATCTCCACCTCTCTTCGCCCCTCTCTGTGAAGGAAGATTGAGAGGGGCGGGGAGAGGCGGCGATCAGCAGGGATTGACGTGCGAAGAGGCAGAACTACAGCCCTAAGCTCTGCCTCAAGCAGGAAGCTCTCCCCGGACTTAGCAGAGGGGATTTTGGGGGTATAAACCCCTCGTTTTGCCGCGGGATGCGGTGGTTTAGCACTAGCTATAGTGCTTAACATTAATAAAAGTTAAAAACGTGAATTTAGACTCGCTTCACATTCTCTTTAAGTCGACTACTGTCGCATTGGGCCAAGCTGTAGGCAGACAGCACAATAGTGCATTTAAATTATATATATTTAAAATATCATTCTTGTGATTGCACTATGAGGACCAGCGGTACACTGAGATATTATTTCTGTAGACAAGACACAGAACATTTTATATTGTGCTTTTCTCCTGGCAAACTCAAAGCGAGCTTACACTGCTGCCCTGACCCCTCTTCCAGATTGACTTCTGCTGTGCAGGGGATTACAGAGGTCAAGCTCCATGAGTAATGACACCCCCCCCCCCCTTCCCACCACAGATACAGCACAAGGACTGTACTCTTCCACTCCCCAGGACAGTGATCTGCAAATTTGGCTCTCCAGCTGTTAAGGAACTACAATTCCCACGATGCATTGCGGGAGTCTGACAGCCACATTCATGATCCATAAAGGCAAATGCATTGTGGTACTTGTAGTTCCTTAACAGCTGGAGAGCCATGTTTGCAGATCACTGCCCCAGCATAATATGAAGTCCACATTGCAGAGGTTGATACTGCTACCCAGTGATAAAGAGATGCAGGGTGTTAGGCTGGAAAACCTCTATTGTTGTGTTGCATAAAGTAAGTCAGGCCCTATATTTTACAATAATAAACCATGATAACAAGTAAAGAAAAATGGCAGTACAACAAATAAAGTGATGCATTTTGACCCATCCCATTCACACCGGATCCAGTCTTAGCTCCTGGTTGCCTTATCCTACAGCTGTACAGAATATATTTTATGTTGTACAATAGCTTCTGTGTGTTTTGAAGGCTGGCTAGTGAATTCAGCCTTAAAAAAATGTGTCTAATTAAGACTACTGCAGGAATGTAAATTTGCAGTTCAGAAATGTATTAACCTTGTTCTGCATTCCAGGAAATATTTGTACTGGTGTAGACCTAGCAGACACACATGTAACCCCTTGTTTGCTGGAGAATACGGGAGGAGAGGTCACAGGGGTTTACAAGGGCTCAGCGCTTAGGCTAGGTTAGGTTTTTGGCCTCTAAAAGTACAGCAGGAGATTTTATGTTCAGTTCACGGGGCTAGCAGGCACTGCGGTGAGAAGTTACAGTAGAAGAGTCGCAGTCTATCAGCTCAGTTTAAGGTTAGTTTCACACTGGGGTGCTGCATTGCATTGCATTCTAATGTACACATAAGGCAAACAAAAACAACATTTCCGGTGGCATTTTTAATGCATGCAAAGAAGCAAATGTCTTATCTGCATCTTCATACATTAACGTTGTACGCATCAACATGTGTGCTTCTTTCAATGCACTCAACGTTCTACATTGTAACATCAGAAACAGTTGCACTGCACCACAACTTATTTATTTATTTTTATTTACTTATTTAAGTATTTATATAGCACCAACATATTTATTATGCAGCGCTGTACAGAGTATATTGTCCTGTCACTTGTCACATACAAACTCCTTGCATATGTTGACCTGGCTGGGATTCAAACTAGGGACCCAGCGCTGCAAGGCGAGAGCGCTAACCACTACGCCACCGTGCTGGCCAACTTATGAGGCATCATTATTCTGCAGTGCTGTGCAGAGTATATTGACTTGTCACTAACTGTCCCTCAGAGGGGCTCATAATCTAATCCCCACCATAGTCACATGTCTATGTATGTATTGTGTAGTGTATATATCGTAGTCTAGGGACAATTTTGGAGGGAAGCCAATTAACTTACCTGTATGTTTTGGGATGTTAGTGGAAACCCACACAGACACAGGAAGAACATGCAAACCCTGTGCAGATAGTGCCCTGGCTTTAACGCCTTCCTGACTTTTACCCTTGTTCTCATTCCAACATGTACTCATTTGTAATGCCAACTTTAACCTTTCGAGCCTAATCAATAGAAGTAACCTCTCCTTACCCTCTCCCCTACACTACCCTACCTGAGCAATATGGAAGTTTGGGGGCATTGTGACACCATGGAGTCGAAAACAGGTATGCAGGTTGCCCATTCTCTATGGCTGAGAGATCCAGCTTACACATCTTAAAAGGACAAATCATAATGTAAAATTACAGGCTCCAAAAATCAACTGGGTGGGAAACGGACCTCATAGAGATGGCTTCAATAGTCGGGCTGGTAGAGTCACCTCATGTTATATCCACTAGTTGTATATTCTGTCCCTACTGGGATCTTATATCTCAATGGTAGCACTTTACCTCCATGACAGTGGTCGACAGCGAGACCATCGTGGCTCAATAAGTCAATGGCAGATCCAACTACAGAGACACATGCACAGCTTGCAAATGGCTACTCCAAGAACTCTGGCACAACATCCACAAAGCACAGACAAATTTTGATTTGTGCCACTACTTCCTAATAAGGAAAACTGATGTGATAAGCCAACATTCTTGTTCAAGTGCGTTCCTGTGATTTTGCCTCAACCAAACATATGTACCGCTACACGCACACACACTGTAATCCAGGAGCCAGTCTTCTCTCCATTGCAGGAGGCAGAAGGCCATTTTTAAGAGCTAGTTCCATTGTCAGTATTCAGAAAAAAAAACAACTCTCCAATGCCAGCTGTAATTTTTAGGTTACACTGGCTACTTTGGAATTTGCCAGTATTGCTAAGACATTCATATGCACAAAAATACCTTCTTTTGCCTGTCCTAGCAGAGTTTTCACGAAGCAGCTTCAGTTCACACTAACGTTGCCAGATTAATCTGCGCAAATAATCTGAAACAGACAGAACGGTTAAGTGCAAGAACCATAATGGGTTAAAGTAGGTGGTAGGTGAAAGGTCAACTGAAAAGCATCATCTGCCCAGATGCTTAACATTAAACTGATCTTTTTAATAAAAAAAATCTGTTTCACAGATGGCGTTTTAATGCCTTTGGCAGTATTGGGGCAGTTTTAACATTAGACGTATGCTAGTAAAAATTATTTCTGTATTAGAGCAGAACAACACCTTTTGCTTTTATGTTCAGGGGTAGAAAGCATGTGGATAAGTTTTTCTGGCAGGGAACCCAGAAGTCCAGAGCTGATGGCCTTTCCATATGGACCTAAATACCTGAATACCCGATGTCTTTTAGCAATGATGATTGAAAAAGCAAACAAATACCATACAGGCACTTTAGGCTTTCGACTCGCTTCTAAGAGAAATCAGTCAGCCCGAGGTTTGTACAAAGGAATGTGCTTTGCAAGTCATTTAGTTTCTTGTCTGTAGATACTTCCATGGACAAAACACAAAGCACTGCTAGCCTAGTGGGCTACCTCTACCTTGCTACATTTTTTTTCTTTTTTAGGTATGATGTAAGACATATGTGCTAGGCCATGATACTGTGTAGCAACTAAAGGGAAATTGGTTTATGAAATATATTTAAACATCCTGTTCTTTGAGCTAATAAAACTCCTTAATAAAAGCTGTGATGACACGGCCATAAACTTGCTCGGATTTGGAACGTGAGCTCAGCCCTTGTTCTCGGCTACGAAATTGCTGCCGTCTCCATTTTCTTATGCAGAGCAGTGACAAGCCCCGAATAATTGTTACGATAAAAAATTATGAAACGCAATGAAAAATCTGTATGGTTTTTTTTATCCTGGTACCAGTGGCGCAGCTCGAGATTATGGGGCCCCATAGCAAAATTTAGTACTTACCTATTATCCCATCTGGAAAGTTTAGCAGCTTTTTGTTAAAGTTCTGTTTGATCCCCTAGCCTGATCTAACCATTTTTGGAAAGCTGAAAGTCCTGGTTTTCCTTTGCACTGGGTTCCAAGTCAATGCAATGCCCCATTCCCATGTTAGGGGGGGTTTGGGGGATGGGTGTCCCCTGCACTTTGCTGCAGAGAGCACAGTGGAATTGAGTCTCCTGCCCATGCCAGTAAGACAGAAAGGAGACGAGGGTGCATAGCTGCGCTGCTCCTTCATCTGTAATGAGAGACCCAGGGCACTTGACATTAGTTTTGAAGACACAGATTTATGTTGTGAAGGAAGAAGAAGACCTGCCGGGTGTGCTGCTTATCATCATGTCGGGTTGGTCCCGTACTTCTATAATTGCACTTTCTGCAGCCAAGTTCAGGGGACACCCCTCCTTCAAAACCCCATACCTTGGGAACTGAGCATCATACCGACTCGGGACCCAATGCACAAAAAGCTGGGACTTTCAGGTTTCCAAAAATGGTCAGATCTTCCTGGGGGAGCAAACAGAACTTTAACAAAAAGCTGCCAAACTTACGTAAGTACCCAACATTTTTATGAGGCCATCAGATCTAGGCACTCTTGAGCAATGCCACCTGCCCCTACCCTATGGATATGAGTTCACTGATATATTGATAATGATATTGCATTCCTATGCAATGTACACAATGTATGTGTATAGTCTATGGGCACTGAGACCAAGTCAGAGGGTGGAGAAACAACACATCAAGTACCACCTGGGCCCCCACCTCTCCAAGGCCCCATAGCAGTTGCTATGGCTATTGGTCCCCCCCCCCCCCCCCCTGCCTGGTACCTTATATCTTCTACCATAATTCATAGCTTTGAAAAAATGATTTGTTCTTGTAAAGAACTGCCTTGAAGTACTGAATGTAGAGCCAGGGCTTGCCTAGAGCCCCAGACACTCACATTTCCAAAACCAGTTAAGGTCGTTGTTTGGATGGCCTGTCCAGCCACGTGATCCCTGAACATTCAGATTTTTTTTTCCACCTGGATTCTTCATCCTTCAAATATTGCAGCTCATCCTTCTATAAAATGTTGACAGATGATTTATGTATTTATATTATGCAGGAGTTTTTTTTTTTAGGAATGTTGGGATGGGTTACATTAATGATCCATCCTCCTTAAGCAAAAAAGAAATACCATGTCATATAATGCAATATATCTTAGAGCAGTGCGTTTAATTGGACTATATTGATGTCACCACTGTTGAATATGGAATTTTAGGAGAGCTCTTTTTCTTACCTAAAATATGGTGCTGACTAACTGGTATCTGTAGTGGTGGAGTAAAAATGTTTATTAAAACTTTATTTATTATAGACTCTGCAAAACTCGCTGTGTGGACTGTAAATACTTTATTATAAGATTAGATCCAACATACAAGCATCACAACACGGCTCAGGACCCAATGCGTTTCAGACTATGGAGTCCATAATCATCATAGCCAATGGTCAATGATTAAGGACTCCATAGTCTGAAACGCGTTGGACATGAGAGTGGCATCTCCGTGAGACCCTGCACCATTACTGGCTTGTATGGTTGGGGTAGAGTGGTTGTCCAACTCTAATTAAATAAGCTATGCGGATGCAGAATTTGGGTAAATGCATCTAGGTCCACTCTAGAGATAGGGATTTGGACAGTACATCCATATATTTATCTCATGTTACATGCTACTTCAGGTACCATTTAATGCATTATAGTCTAGTAGATATGAGCTATAGCTGAATATCTAAATCTGAATGTAAATAACCATTATCACTTTTATGCAAAAAAAAGAAGAAGCAAGGGACATCTTTAATTCCCCTTGATGAGACGCACAATCTAATGTCCCTACCCCAATATACATGTCATTCAGGAGAAGCTTTAAGCCTACCAGTATGTTTCTTTAATGTCATAGCAAAGAGAAGTGCTTGGAGGGACCCAATGGAAACATGGGGAGGGACCCTATGGAAACATAGGGAGGGACCCTATGGAAACATGGGGAGAACATACACATTTATAAGGTTTAGGCCTGGACTCAAACCTGAGGCCACAGCAAGACATAAGTGCTAAACACTTAACACTTAATCACTGTGAAAACCAATCAGTAACACCGTTATATGTAAAATTGCCCATATGGCTTATTTTTCATATGATGAGTGAGAATGGTCTGTAAACATGGCCAAAGCATTTGGCACGGCCAAGGACCATGTTCTAAATGGTTACACATTGAACAGCACCTGATATGACCTAAGGCATTGTTCTCTAAGGGTGAATGTTCCATCCTTCCTTTTAGACGTTACTTTCTCCTAAAACACTATATAACGGAAATGCCTAACTGTATTGCAGAAATGAAAGCCAAAGTCAATTAAAGAAAAAAACAATGATCATGAAAAATATATTACATATGCTGTATCGTTATTGTTCTTAGCCACCAATTAGTTAGGGATGTTCACACAGAAGAAATATTATCACACGCATTAAGCAACAGAGCACACAGTGCAATGCAAGCAGGAGAGGTTTGAGAGGGATTGATTGATGGTGTAATCTTGGGTCACTTAAGGCCAGCAATTTTCATGGTCAGCTTACTAGCTTGTATTTGATGCAAGAAACGTAAATTCCATGCAGCATCTGTTCCTCACATGTGCATGATTTACTCCCGTTAAGTTTACCAATTTGGTGCCAGGCCAAATGTGTTTGCATTATTAGCAGGCTATTAAATGTACCATATATACACCGAGAGGTTGAGAGTAGGATGGGAAAGGTTTGTTTTTAAGGTAATTGTTGTATGTAGGAGCTGTTGGTGGCATTTTGAAGATTCATCTGGGCATATCTATCAAAAAGAACCAAACAATATGTATTCCTTTGTTGCTCTAGTAATATGTCCATCGTTTTCTTTGTTATTGCAGTAGTATAGAAAGAAACGGTTTAAAAAAACACCTGTGTATATAATAATAATCCTGAACTGCAAAATAATGTTAAAATGAAGCAGTACATCATTGGCAGCAGCCTGTGACCCACTTGTCTTTCAATGCCTGTTAGGAACCATATGGCAAAGCTGTATTTGTATGTGAATACATATATAACCTTACGCTTAAAGGACCTCTGTCGCGAAACTCTTCAAATGTAAAATACATGTAAACATATACAAATAAGAAGTGCATTTCTTCCGGAGTTAAATGAGCCATAAATTGCTTCTCTCCTATGTTGCTGTCACTAACAGTAAGTAGTAGAAATCTGACATTACCGACATATTTTGGACTAGCCCATCTTCTCATAGGGGGGTTCTTAGGGTTTCCTTTATTTTTAAAAGCACTTAGTGAATGGCAGTTGCTCCGTCCAACTGACAGAGAAGAGTACAGTGAGCAGGGCGGCTGGTCAGCATCTTTGTATAAATCTTTTTCAGGGAATGTCTTTATAAAGAATAAAGGCCATGCTGAGAATCACCTATGGAGAGATGGACTAGCCCAAAATCTGTCGGTAATGTCAGATTTCTACTACTTACTGTAAGCGACAGCAACATAGGAGAAAAGTCATTTATGGCTCATTTTAAATGTACTTCTAATTTGTATGTTTTAAATGTTAAGGTTTTCGCGACAGTTCCTCTTTAAATTATGTTTGCCCATGGCTAGGTTCACAGTGGCCATTGTAGGTAGGTGGAGCTAGGTGTTATCTGTGCATTGCGTTGCATACAGCTAAGCATAAAGTCAATGAACTGTATGCTTAGCTGTCAGTGTTATGCTGGGAATACACGTTTCGTTTTTGCCTTCGTTTTAGCCTTCGATTCGTTCAGTTAACGAATCGAGTGTTGAAAACGTATGTGAAAATAGTCATAATCTCATTATAGTTTCGATTAATAGACCCCAAAAACTAACGACTAGTGATCGAACATGTTTGATATTATCTCTCTTTATCCATCTAATCGAGCCATTGGTAGGCTTGATGGCTGTTCAGATCGATTATATGTTTGTTTATGTTAGTCCGTCCCTGTAAAAAGGGATTTTCGTTTCGTTTCTTTGCAGCCTTCGATCATTGGAAAAACGAAACCATCAGAATCGAAAAAAAAAACGAAACCGTGGGTGGTGATATTAACCGTACGTTCGATTATTTCGGGAACGAAAAGGACAAAAGGCACAATCGAAACGAAGGCTAAAACGAAACGTGTATTCCCAGCATAAGTGCTTGTATTTTGCGGTAATGCATTTTGCAGTATTGTACCGCACTCAGTTATACTGCACCGCACACGCCGCACTGTGAATGTCGTAAAGGTGGTGCATCGCAGTGTTGCTAGCCGCGTTACAAAGCGCTTGTTATGCCTCGCCGCATGCACCACTGCCGTGGCACAACTACAATTCATGGGGCCCTCAAACCAAACCATTTCCCTTGCCTCCTCTTGGTGCCCTTCATGGCCTTGGGGCCCATCTCACAAGGGTCACCATCATGCTCTTCACACCCATAACAAGCGTAGCCACAAAAACACCTGATCTGAAGTATAGTCCCCTGTATCAGAGAAAGAGAAGGTTAGTAGTTGGGCCCCCCCCCCCCCCCCACTGCTCTGCCCCGCCCTGCGATCGCAGGTGCTGCTCCCCTCTAGTTATGCCCCTGCCCCATTGTGAACATAGTCAAAACCAGTGCCATGTTTAGCCAGGACTAGAAGTCATTGCTTTTCTCCTTAACAGAAAGCTCAGGCTAATGTGAAACAAAAGGACACACACAATTGCACAATTATAGTGAAAGAAATGATCATCTACAGCCTGAACTGAGTTAAATGGATCAGGTCTACGCGCTTGGCTTTATTCTGCATTTGTGAAGATAGGCTGATCAGATTGGAATGAATGCATTCTTTAGACCAGTCGCTGATTCCATTGAGGCTCTGCCAGCATCCTCTTTTAAAGTAATAATAAAAAACTATATTGTATATGTATTCTGGATATGTATAGTTGCAATTATTGACCTGTCATTGTCCCTGCACGATGGTAAAAGAGGTCAGGAGATTGTGTAGACCTCATTTGCATGAAAATCATTGTGAGGATGGAAATTGGAAATAGGTTTGAGCAGCTAAAGAACCGCAGCATGCTTTGCCTAATGACATTCAAATAATTTGTTTTGATGGAATAAAAAAAATAAAAAAACCTATGCATAGAGATGGAAAAAAATGAAACTCTGACCCGGGAGGAGAAAAACATAATAGGAGAACAAATAGCCATCCCTATAGGAAGGAAGGTTACAGCCATCCAAACGATAGGCCATTTGTAGAAAGACAAATATGTGCGTGGGTCAGGAGACGGGAATCCAGTTACTGTAGCCAAACGGTATATCTGGTTAGGCGTAACAGCACGCCATAATCTGCTGTGTGTTACAGTCACAAGGCACGCAACGGAAGCTGATCACATAGAGCATTCTAATTGTCACTATTTATATAAATTCTGACTGCATCACACTACGATGGGTCATCCAGTGACAAAATACATATTTGGATGCAGGGCTGTGCCACCTAATAACACTGTCATTCAGTTCTCAGTAATCACACTGTCCCAATACAACCGATAGTAGATACAATCTGGACTGCGCACTCCACCTTCATATACAGAACCTGGAAGAAAAGACACTGTACATAGCGTAATACTGTTGCATTGTTGGTGATAAGTGCATTGCACCTAGCGGTAGTGAACCACACTTGACTCCATAGCAAGTGTTATCAAACTGCCTCCATGCTCCTATAAAAATGCCTTTTATCCGGTGAGCGATGGGTTCACCGGATAAAAGCCACCTCACAGTGAGGTGGATCTAACATTTGAATCACAGGAGAATCCCGCTGGTACTTTAAATCTTCACCATCGCTTTTTAGCCCATAGGGCTCAATTCCACTAGCAATAGCCTAATTCAAATGCAAGCGATTGCAATTTTTTTCATCAATTGTTATTGCGATTATGCATTTATCTTTAAACATTGAAGTGCAATCGCACTTAAAATTGCTGCAAAAAGCGATTGCGCTTCACAAAAAAAACAAATTGCAAAAATGGAAAATAATTTCCGCGATTCCTATTTTAAAGTTTCAACCCTACATTTCAAAGTCGCGAGCATTTTGCGATTTGGTTCTAATCGTGCTCAGTAAAAAAAGAGCCCATAGTCTGAAAACTGCCATACACATTACATTGCAGTAGCGCTTTTCAAAACGCTAGCGATTGCCAGCGATTGAAAAACCTGCTGAGATTGCTAATAACATGTATGTATTAGGCTCGTGATTATGTAATAAATAATTTAAAGAAACAAAAAAAAAAAAAACAGGGAAATACAAATAAATGGTAAAATATAAAAATCAGTCTTATGATTATGAAAATGAATTACAAAAATGAGGGATTTGACCATACGCAGCTAGCCCTCTGTCACTCCTGACCTGTAATGGGCACTGTCACATTTATTTACGCGCATGCTAATACCACAGGGTCTCCATGAGAACACACTGGGGTCCTGGCACTCCATATGCATCGCTTCCCAATTATTTGTTTTCATGATTAAGAAGCAACTCCATAAAACGCCTGCTTTATAATAGCGCATGGCTGCAAATTGCAGGTTGTTAGCTAGACCTCGGCGTTACAAGCATTCATAAAAAGCAAAGCCGTCAATTATGTGCACAGACATAGGGCCAATTGGACAGATAAGATGCATGCTGGAGAATGATGCACAGCATGTTCAGCCATCACAGGATGCTGATGACATGGAAATCATCCCTGCTTCACTGCTGTGAGTTTGCATATCATCAATCGCTGTCAGAGCCTGACGGTTATTAGTGGGCATCCTCTTTATAGGTGCATTAAAAAGAAAAAAACCCTCACACACGGAGACTGGCTTCTGCTGCTCACAGAGAAGCGCGCTCTAAGCTTGTCAGTAGTTGTGTTTTGGTTTTTTTCTTGCTTGGGCAATTGCACTCATTTACTAGCTTTGCATGTTTATATACAAAGGCATGTAAAATATGAAAATGAGTTTTATATCCAATTACTATTTGAGAGATGAGAAAGTAGCTACAGGTGTCTCAGCTCTCCTGACCTGCTGACATATATTTATGTATTAAGTGTATTTTTGGGTAATTATTATTATTATTTTTTTTACTATTAATATTATTTAGTATTTATATAGCGCCGACATCTTCCGCAGCGCCGTACAGAGTATGTTGTCTTGTCACTAACTGTCCCTCAGAGGGTCATAATCATATCTCTACCATAGTCATATGTCTATGTATGTATCATGTAGCGCAGTGTTTCTCAACATTTTATTGGTATGTACCCCTTTTAAAACCCTGAACTCACCAAGTACCCCCTAGCATAATAAACATGATCACAAGTACCCCTTGCCAAATATATATTTAGTCATAATACATGATAATTGGTTCTAAACAATTTCCAAGCATTTACTACTGTTTTTAATTAACTAAAATACTAATTTGGTGTTGTTTAAATAAGATTTATAATTTTCTAAAACTCTAAATTGGTTATTCTTGGTTAAGTAAATCAAGCCCGAGTACCCCCTGGAACCATCGGGAGTACCCCCCCGGGGTACGCGTACCACACGTTGAGAACCTCTGATGTAGCGTATGTATCATAGTCTAGGGCCAATTTAGGGGGAAGCCAATTAACTTATCTGCATGTTTTTGGGATGTGGGAGGAAACTGGAGTGCCCAGAGGAAACCCACAGAGACACAGGGAGAACATACAAACTCCTTGCAAATGTTGACCTGGCTGGGAGTCAAACTGGGGAGCCAGCTTTGCAAGGCGAGAGGGCTAACCACTACGCCACCGTGCTGCCCACAATGAGTATACAGATCTGCATAATTTTATATGTAGAGCCATGTACACACTGCTAGATGGATGTGTGAAAGCTTAATTCCCCGATCCATCTTCCTACCCACGGGAAAATGCAACGTCACGTGATAACACTCAACAGGTGCAAACGTGAGTTCAAACAATCAAGTTATCGTGGCACATGGCAAAGCTTTGTTTGCCTAATCGTGCACACGTACCAATGTAGCAAGATCGAAGAGAGGATTGCTCATCACACAAAATATTGTTAGTCGCGAAAAAATTGTTAGTAGCGAGAAAAATAGTTTGAAAAATCGTGACATGAGTACGTAGCTTTAGAGTGTCGTTTTTCTATGTGTTTTTGCATGACGCAAGTTTGAAAGATTTTCCGTGCTGTTTTAGGCAAAATGTAATGAAAACCTAAGTGCAAATGGACTGAATACAGCTGCATGGTGCATTTATAATTATTTGTTTTAATAACATAGATAATAACACTTACTCCCCTCCTTGTCCCCAGAAAAGTGCACAAAAACACTTATAAAGCAGAAGTGCATGTACGACATGAAAGGCTTCAGATGGACGGCTGGTGGCATCTGCCCTCAAGGTTCAATGCCGGGATCCACTGCGTCTTGCAACTCAATGTGTTTACCATCAATTGTCACCGATTGTATGAATGCCACAGTCGATCAAATTTTCTAAGACGCTGCGTTCAGCTTCTAGCGGCAGATGCGTTTGCAGTAGCAACAGCTAAACAAGCTGCTGGCAGCCATCCCTCTGAACCGGGTCTTAACGTGTAAAAGTGTTGGAGGACCACATGTAAATGATACAAAAAACAAGATTTCTGAAGTTTATAATGGGAAATAGAGAGGAGTAAGAGGAAAACAGGCTTTGGAAAATGAGGTACTTTCCACAAAAACTAATTTTGAAGAATTGGCAGATACAAGAATCTCTATAGACTATCTCCAGGCATAGATCTAGCTATAGCATCTAAGAGCTTAAAAATCAGAGCATCCAAGTGTTCATTTTCTTTTTTGAAGGGGGGGGGGGGGTGAAACAAGGCTTCCATGGTCTTGAAATTCTGACTACATGTTCTGAAGCAGGTGAATTAGAGGGGCTAGTGGCTTTCACTGTAGGAGGTGGTGCATCTGCTTAAATTGCATTAAATTGCAGACTGAACTGTCTGAGAATATTACAACCTATAGCAATAACTGTCTGTGGTACAGGAAGTGGTCAGTGTCATACAGGAAGTGATAGCCTAAACAGAGTTAATATGTAATTTGTGCCAGGAGTTGGGCTTTAAGTTCTCCTATAGAGGTCCATAGTGCTGCCCCCTACCAACCTGTTGGGAAAAAAAATCCATGCTTCCAACTTTAGGAAGCAATACAAAAGAATAAAAATAATGTCAGAATTTTCTCATGCAGTCTAATATTTTTCATAGTATCTAACAGAGCACATAACTAATGACATCAGTTATGAGCAACATGGGTGGGGTATGGTCCAGCTGAGGATGGTCCAAGTGTCTGGCGAGTCCTAAATCATCTGCGCTATGTATAGTGATGATGGCAGGATTTTCCACTTCTTACCAGCCAACAACGAATTTCCATTCTCTCTTTTATCTGAGGTATTATTTGGATTATTTTATTTTTTTATCTAATGGATTGATTTAGTTCAAATAAACCTAAGACAAGAGGAACCACAGGATTTTTACTTGGGGCTTCTCCCAGGGCCCTATAGTCAGCTCCCTCGGCATCCTCCAGGTCCAATCGGATGAGCTGCTGCAGCCAAGTCTGCGATGCCAAGGGCTGTACTTGCGCTGTTCTGGGCCATGCTTCTCCTCGATTGCACTCCCATGGCCAGGAGCATTCTGAGCCTGCACAGTTAGCTAAGGCTTGTAACAAAAATTTCTGACATAATGCCCAATTGAATCAAATAAAAAATTTGAGACAAATACTGCTATACAAACAATTATATTACTAATCCCCATCAAAATACTTTCTAAAACTAGGTATACGGTTTAAACGTCTGTTGCCTGTAATTGCTGTTCCTGAATATTTTGGGCGATAGTTTTGCAATGATCATCTCTTCGGGCCATGCAGGGCCGGATTTACCATAAAGCACTGAAGATTAGTGCTGACAGGCGGATGATGATGGAAAGGCATCTCACTCCCCTTCTCAAGTGCCTCCCTCCTTTCCATGCCAAGTGGAGCATAAATGAGAGGTTATTCACCCAGCTCTTGGCATTCCAATGACAAGATCTCCCTTCAGTCGGAGGCACCTCTAGCTACGTAATACCTGGGGGCACCTCTAGCTACTTAGTATTAGGTAGCTAGAGGTACACTCTGTATTAGGGGACACCTGTGGCTACCTACATCGGGCAGGAAAAGTAAGGCAGAAGCCAGCAAATTTGTGATGCGGTTCAGCGGGGGTTTGTAGACTTGTGGAGGGCGGAGAGTAGGGTATTAGAACATCTGTGTCTATAGACTCCTGTGATGTAAATCCGGGCCTGCAGCCATGCATCTTAGCCCTCTCTCCAGCAGTCTGTTCTGCCCTATGGAGAGGGGAGTGGGGTGTATGAAGGGGTGACCTCTTGGTGCAGGACTTGCTGCAGGAGCTTCAAAAGAAGTTCCTGATAGAAGAACAGAGTTTTTGTTTTTAGGAATCCAGCACAATGGATCACAAGCAACCACCTAATCAACATCTGAGAGTTCTAGTATTTTTAGTTTTCAGCCAAAATAATCAAAAAATCTTGAGAAAAATGTGTGCGCACGTAGCTGACGCCCAAGTAAAGCATAAAAGATCTGCGGTCTGTTTGTGTCAGCTCCTGCAATGTACCAAGCATTGCATAGTCTTTTTTTTTTTTAAACTTTAATGCATATCATATGGTCTCAGCATAAGAAAATGCATTACCTGGAGACATATATATTGAACTACCAGTCAGTACATTGTCCTCAGCCATTTGTTTCTCCCTACTTTGTTGTAGCCTGCCTACAGATGCATACACTTAAGTTGCAGTAAGTGTCATTAGCACATCATAACGTTTCTCTCCCCTCTTAAAAATGAGCAGTGGGCGCTGCGTCTGAAAGGAGTAAGTATGATGGAGAAGATTAAAATGGAAGAAAGCTTTTCCCCATCCTACATCTGTTTTTACTTCAGATGAAAATTAGTTTTCAAACAAACAAAAGGCTGTAGACAATTGAACTTGAACTCAGCAAGCTGGTTCAATTGTGGCTTCCCTAAGTAAATGCACAGTGCAGGAGTTGTTTATAAACAGATGCAGTGAATGTGCCTGTGGGTACCAACAAGCCGGGAAGCAGGGGAGAAACAGCAATTACATGCCTAGTAAAGAGAGAGGCTCTGGATAGTGCTGTACTTACCAACCGTCCTTTATATCCTGGGACCACGTTAGAAAGATCTGTCCATAGAAATGTCCTTTTTAAAGGGGAAACCCGATTGTCATAAGTTTGCAATTCATATTTACAGTAATAATGAATTTGTATAAATTTTGTTTGGCAGACATACCAGGATGGGTTGGAAGGGTGATGTGTTCCTCTGAAGGCTTTTTCACACTGGTGTGTTTTTTTGTTTTGTTTTTTGCTTTTTTACTTTTAGTTTAGGGTAGGATTCACATGTGTCAAATTTGCATGTGTTTTCCCACATGTGAATTAAGTGTATAGCAAAGAGTTATATGTTAGGGTTTAGTTATGTGTTAGGGCAGGGCTGTCCAACTGGCAGTCCGTGGGTCGGATGTGGCTCCAAGACCACACTCTCTTGCCTGGAATACTTTTTTGGGTCAGGGCCCCCTCCTCTGGCAGGCCCTCCGCTGCCCGAAGCTAGGACATTGACGCTTTGCCCTCTCCTTCCTAAAAGTCCGGTGCTAGACACACCTCCTGCCCATGATGTCAGACAGCATTGTGTTTGGGTTTTTATACTAGTGTTAGACTTTGTTTGACAGTCAAAGCAACCCTGAAGAGAAAATAGAAAGACTTACTCACCTAAGAAGAGGGAAGTCTCTGGATCCCATACAACTTTCCATGTCCTGTCTCCGTGTCCTCACTCCAGGGATGCCCCCCCCCCCATGAAATTATTTGACCTGCAGGTCAAATACATCTTAGGTTCTCCTTGTGCAGCATTAGTAAGTATCTGCGTCCCCGAGTACTTCCAAAGATGAGCGGATCTGCACTGCTCACACTCGAGTCCACACTCATGCATGCACAGTACAGATGTGCCTGTCTTCGGAAGCAGTTGAAAACTCAAGAGCTTCCAAAGCCTACCGAGTAGTCCTCAAGGCACCAATTTTGAATGGGTAACAGCAGGGGAGTGAGGAGATGGAGAAAGGACCAAGAAGCTCTATGGGGTCCAGAGCCTTTCCTCTACATAGCTGAGTAGAGGTCGAATCAGGGTTGCTTTCCATGTTTTAGGGGAAACAGCAATTTTAGTTTTTTTCAGGTGATTACTATTCCTCCGCAGTGTGAGGCTTTCTTTTTTTCTGTAAGCTAGGAATGTACATGCATGATAGACCGAGCCAAGTGCGCATGTTCATAAGCCGATATTTCATGATTGTCAAGTTGTGCTTGTCAAACCACCATCTGTTGGCTGTACTTGGCTTCGGGGTTGCAGTCCATGCTGCAGTGGTTAAATGATAAATTATAGTTTGGAAGGTAGCACCAAAATTGATTCACTGTGTCAAGTCTACCAGCACCAGAACAGAATGGCCCCTTTATGGTGGTCATCATAAACCTCACCCATAAAAATTCATTGTAACTTATTGCTGTTCAAAGCCTTTAGGAGAGGAGTTATTTTCTTGCTGTAAGGTCATGCTGAGATCTTGAGTTCCACAACTCTTCCAGAACTCTCGGCTCTTTATCTTTGGGCAATATGATATTCGTAATCAGAATGGTGGGAATACATCCTTCTTCCTCCTGTGAGCTCATCAGACTGTATTTATTAACGCTTGTGAAAGAGAAATGTTTTTTCCTATAACTCCGTTAGTCTGAGCAGATGAAAGAATCCCTGCCTGGAACGCAATAAATATCACAATGGTGATGATGAAGCGAGGGGAGAGCATGCATCTGTAAAAAAGTGAATGGAGCAAGACAGACTTTCTGCCCATACATGGAGAGATCTAACTAAGACACTTGATGCCTGAAGTTATGGGGTGCTTTTATAAAACTGATACCGTTTTGATTGGTCATTCCAGTTCTCTGGCAGAGTGACAGTATCTTCAGAGGGAAACCCACCATAAACTGATATTTCACTTTATGAGAGCATTCTGGAGCTATGCATACAGTGGAATCTTATTTCTCAGGAATTTCAGTTATGAACGTTGCTTGTTGACACAGCTCTTTTTGAAAGTGCAATGAAGTCTCACCCCTTGCGCTGTATTCTCTATAATGTAAGCACATAAAAACATAACAAAATATGAGGCCACATGGTGGCGTAGATGTTAGCGCTCTTGCCTTTCAGAACTGAGTCCCTGGTTTGAATCTGAGCCAGGGCACTATCTGCACAGAGTTTGTAGGTTCTCCCTGTGTCTGCATGGGTTTCCTTCTGGCACTCCAGTTTCCTCCCATATCCCAAGAACACACAGATAAGCTAATTGGTTGCCCCTAAATTGGCCCTAGACTACGATACATACACTACACGATACATACATAGATATATGACTATGTGCCCCTCTGGGGTACGGTTAAGTGACAAGACAATATACTCTGTACGGCGTTGCAGAAGATGTCAGCGCTATATAAATACTAAATAATAATAATAACAAATAACACCCTGAGCCATTTGGCTAAACTTGGAAACTCAGCTAAATCGAGGCCTACATTAAAACAAAATCAATGTGGACATTTACTTCTGTACAGAAGTACAGCGTTGTGCTGAAAAAGAATGTTTAAAAAGGCTATATACCTTAAACCTCATTTTGTAATGTTCACGATGTCAGCTTCCTGTTAAGTCACATGACTTGTGTCACTGTCTAAGGTCAGCAGAACAGCTGCATACAATGGTAGGAAGGAAGAGGGGAGTGTTCTATAGCCAGCAGTACCTGTCTTCCAGTGGACTGACTGAGGTAAATGTTCCCAGGCCTGTAGGAGATCTTTTACAGGTCCCTGAGGGCTCTTTTGATGAAGGGACAGTACGATGTTAGTGATGTTATCGGCCATAGAAGACAATAATACGTATATGGATTTTTTATGACCAACGTTTTCTGCAGAACTCTGAATTTGTTTACATAAACAAATTTGCACCCTGGAATTTTCCTTCTTTGCCTTTGCTTACGTTATATCTATATATTTTTTTATGCAGACTATTTCTATAAGGTTGTGTATCTTGCTGAATTATCAACAAGCTCCTCTGTTGATGTTTCTATCGATAATATATTTCTGTTAAGCAACAGCAGCTGAAATGTCTAATAATAATTCTGGTTGGGGCCTTCATACCCCTCATCATCTACATGTCACACAATTTTTAGCAGATGAGCATCATGGGAAATGTAATTCACCCATTCGAGGTGCCTAGGCTGTAATTCTCAAGTAATATCTTATCCTCATTGCACATACTGTAAAACCCTCCAGTACAGCATCACAGTTTTAGGTACATCACATCGTATTTTTGAGTCCTGTGCAATTACCCTGCTAGTTGCACGCCTCGATTTTCTGCTATGACTATCTGCAGGTGAAATAAGAAATTCAGATTGGCAGAATGAAAACAAAAAAAAAGGCAGCTTCCTCGCATTGCATCCCCATTGATTACAATACGAGGCAGCCCACTGTACATAATTACTAGACCTACTTCTCAAATGCCTGGAAGATCTCATGTCATAATACCCAATATTAATAACCAGATGTGATCTTCTTCCTGCCCCCGGGTCAGGCTTGCTGACCAGGTCAGGCTGTTAGTCTGTGTGCATGGTCTGTGAAGACAATTTAAAATGACAGGTATGAAAAGAGGGGTAGGGCGGTAACCTCAGGACCACCAAAAGGGGCCTTCTCCCTGCTGGGAACAAAGACCGACAGGAGATGCTGCCTTTTTTTCCTGCCCTCTCGGGATTTTAACCAACCGAACAAAAGAATGATGCATGACAAAAGGATGGCGACTCGCAGCTGATATATAATTTAAGACTCTCTATTATGAGCTGGCTAATATGTATACATTTCGCTTTATCTTTAAGCACAATTGGATTATAGGAATTCAGTTTGAACTAGCATTATTAATACACATTTTTTGCAGAAGGTGCATCTTTTTTTTATTCTAGTAATTGCATTACATTTATTTTTTTACTGTCTGGAGTATCCGGTGTAATTGTTAACCCTTTCTGAACAAAATTGTATGCTGCTTCACCGTGTTTGTTTAGGGAAATTGTTGTATGTAGTCATTCAGGCATACCCATGTATGTGTTATTTAGATTGTTACAGTATATTTATTGTTGTTTTACACGTATGTATACACAGCTCTTTTGTGTCAGCCTATTGAATTGCAAGGTAGAGGTGACATCACATAGCCATGGAACTGCTCAGTGATTTTGTGGTAAACTGGCAGGTTATTTAATTAACCTCACATAGTAAAATGTCCACTATGTTTATGTATGGTTAATACTGACAAGGTGATGATTTAACTACAACGACTGCATGCGCTTCCACTGCGATCACTTGCACGCACCATTGCTAACTCAGCAGTAGAATGACAACTGAGCTGTAAGTACCGATCAGAAGCCAATTTCATTGATTTCCAACCCTTTGATTACTTAAAGCCAACCCATAGAGCCATATCAATCTCTGCTATGCACTGAGGAGGACCAAAAGGCTGTCTGCATGTGGGGTTGGTGTGGTTCTGTAAAAGTTAAAGCTATAGGCTTGCTATACACCATCGGTTCTGAATGTAAGCCTGGCTGCAGGGGCATAAAGAGATAATTTGCATATTCAGTTGCTGTGCATTGTGGGTAACCACAGCTGTTCATTTAAAACTGAATTATGACATATACCTTCTGTTTTAAGAAGGTAAACCACACTAAGCATTGCTTTTTAGTAGGAGGGCTTTTCTGTCTCTTTTAGTTCCCTATACTTTTCTTGTGGTTTTGGGTCATCCCGAGCTGCTTGGTTACTCTACTGATCCCATGGTGAGATTTGTAAAGAAAAAAAATCTATAGCCCTTAAAGGACAACTGAAGTGAGGAGAATATGGAGGCTGCCATATTTATTTCCTGTTAAACAATACCAGTTGCCTGGCAGCCCTGCTGGCCTATTTGGCTGTAGCAGTGCCTGAATCACACCAGAAACAAGTATGCATATAATCTTGGCAGATCTGACAATAACATCAGAAACACCTGATCTGCTGCATGCTTCTTCAGGGTCTATGGCTAAAAGTATTAGAGGCAGAGGATCAGCAAGACAGCCAGGCAACTGGTATTGCTAAAACTGAAATAAATATGGCAACCTCCAGATCCCTATATCTCTTCAGTTGTCCTTTAAAAGAGCAGAGCAGCTTAGTATTAAAGAGGTTGAGGTACCGTTTTTATGCATTCAGTTTTTTTCCATCTTGGTACAGATATCTTCAGAGACATAGGGTCACATACTGTAGGCTGCAGCAATCTGAAGACTTCAGTGTTATCATTCCAGCATAGAAAGATTCTCTGGCACCCTCTGAGGATGTTACCATCTGGAGTCCCACTTAAAATTAGTGGTCCAGAGGTAATGCTCATGACTGTGAAGCGTGAGGTCATGAGTTTGACTCCCGGGTCAGGAAAAAAAAATGAGAGGTCCTAATTGTCATATATGACTATATGTAAAGGTAGCAGGCCCTCATTGAGGTATTAGTGTAGCTGGCCTCCTTAGTCTAACCAGTGAGAGTACCACCACTGGAAAAGATATTCCATGAGGTAAGCTGACAGAAGACTTACCTGGAAAATTCCCATGGGCATAGAAGAATTTATAGACCTGACAAGGCACTCACCCTTACAGAATCCATCTGCATTTGCAACCAGTCTAAACAAATCTCCTACTGCTTTATTTGCATAGCATTCAGTGGCAGCAAAAAAATATAAAATAAAATAAAAAGCAATCCTAAAGCAACTTGTGCAAGTCATGTTATCGTTTAAATCAGATTGAACTGAACTGAAAATGAATATTCTGCTTCATTCCGTCACAGTGTTTTTCTATGGATTTTATAGTTTGCCAGTATTACAGTTGTTGTGCCACAGAAGACATTTTCTGTCTGAGAAGAAATATTTCCAGTCCAGCCATTTGCTTCCTAATTGATTTTTTCACGTTCGTTGTTTATTGAATAGATAAGTAGAGCTTGTGATATTTGATTACAGAGCAAGGCACCCATTTAACCTGCTGTTTCTGTGCAGACTGAGATTTCAAATAAGAGACAAAACACCTCCCTCAAGGCTCAGAAGGATCAGCCTTCTAGCAGTAATCTCTGATACCGCGAAACAGACCTTATAAGACTCTGACTATCCTTTTCCAGCTCCTAAGGTTTCCCTGCTCCGGATAACATAGTTTGAAAATCTTCTTGCTGCCGATTTGCTGTGGAACTACAAGTCTCAGCTTACAAGCCATACTAAACTTAATTTCTACAAAAAGAGTGGAGTCACAGTCATAGTCATATAGTGAAATGCAGACTTTTTTTGTCTGTGTTGTTGCTAGGGAAAACTGGCAGTCAATGGATCATATTTTATAAATAGGATCTGTTCACACTTGTCAGTCCACAACTAACAAGCCAGGTCAAGTGGGAACCTAGGCTAAGTCGAGGTTCTAATGCTAGATATTTAACTGATATATTATGTTAGATATCTAACTTTCACCAGGATAAGAACATCACTGTTGCTTGACTGCACAGTATGGCTAAGTGGCTAGTACTTTTGCCTTTCAGTGCTAGAGTCCCAGGTTTAAATCTCAGCCAAGACGTATCTGGAGGGGGCTTCTATGTTGTTCACAAGTTTACTTGGGTTTTGCGGTTTCTTCTGAAAACTCTGGTTTTCTCTCACATTTCAAAAATATACTGGTAGGTTAATAATCCAAAAGCATACTGGTGGGTGCATTTTCCCCCTTTCTTCTGACATGTGGTGGTCTTCCCATGTCATTTTGGTGCGTCTAGCTACTGTAGTTTTTTCCACTGACCAATACAGACATTGTAACCTCCCACCACACACGCACACACGCACACACACACACACACATTTTCCAGTTCACTGTAAATGTGTTTGAATTCAGATCTGCTGAATTTTGGATTTCTCTAAAAACAGAATTTGTAGAACTGTTTGGGTGAACAGGTCTTTACCCAACCAGGAAAAAAAACAAGCAGCATTTTTAATTATTGTTTAAAAATTGTGCAAATGCCGTCTCCAGTGTTTAGCCTATGTAGGTATTTACAGCTGCATTCTGTGAAGGCATTGTGTTCCTAGAATCCCCTTTAGAGATATGGCTGGTGCACACCTAAAAGCGCTAGCGTGACCGCAAATGCTTAGTGTATTTAGAAGCGATTCTAAGCAAAGTAATGCCTAGTGATTTTTGGAGCATTTTGTTGTAGCAATTTTTTATTTTTTGTACAGTAGACCTGCAAGTATACAGCTTATGTTTAAACAAAAGCTTGGAAAATCGCTCTGTTCTAGCACCTTTTAGAGTGATTTTCCGCTTTCCTACACTTAACATTGAGACTGAATCGCCTCAGAAATGCTGCAGGACCCGTGTTTGCGTTTAAGAAAAAATCACGTTGTTCTGGTGTGATCCATCCCATTCAAATACATTAGCCAAGCGCTTTTCAAAGTGCTAGCATTTAAAAAAGCGCTCGAGGTGTGCACCAGCCCTAAAAATGCGCTGTTCCTCCTGAGTGGAAAACAGACACATATCCTCCCCAGCTTAGGATGAACAGAAAAGCAGATGCTTCCTTTTGCATATTTTTTCAAGAACAGTATGAAAAGGCAAGCATATTGTTAAATTCTTGTACTATTCATGTATGACATGAACATAAGAGTGTTCACTTTGATTGTAAGCATGTAGTTCACCAGTCCACCCGAAAGAGGCCCTACCGAAAGGAAATGATTCCATTTTCCAGCAGAAAGATGTTTTCCAGCATGCTGCACATTTTTGTGACAAGCTGAAAAACAGAAACTCTTTACCAATTGCTCTGAAAAGTGGGCCAAGACTGCATACAATAAATAGTGCAGGGCGTCCATTTGCAAAATGAGCAATTATCAGGATTTTTTTGTTGCATCTGCAAAAGATTTGTCTATTTTTTTTTCCTAAAAAGCAGATTCAGCATTTTTTTCCTGCATACTCTTATGACCATGGTGCAAATTATCTGAATAAGGGGATTTTTAGCAGAACCTCACAGTAGATTATTGTATGATTTGTTGCTTTATATATTTTATTCACGATGCCCAATGAATATTTCATGTTATTATTACGGAAACCAGGCAAAACAGCATTCTGACACCATGCAGTTCCTCAGCTGTGCTAAATTGGCATTGAAATATCCAACATTAGCACTAGCATCTAGTTATAAAACCTTCCTAAGGCCAAATAGTTGCTGATCTTAACAAAATCAGCACAAAAACACAATAATAATAATAATGCACGTATTATTATTAGGATATGATGTATATAGAGCATATTGTCATCAAATATTGTATTTTTTTTTTTGGGGGGGGGGGGGTGATATTGAAGTAAGTACATTGATCCATTGAACTGTTGACTAAATGGATACTAAGCTGCATCTCTAATAATGATGGTACAACATTGATCATTATATCGTCCGAATATTAGGTCCCGGGGAAATCTTGTAATATTCCTGGCATTTAGGTCTTACGATTTAGACACCCCGCTTGTTAAAGTGTACCTAGAGGGAAAAAAATGCTCCTACGGGGTACTCGCGTCTGGAGGGGGAAGCCTCTCCAGGATCCAGACAGGCTTCCCCTGTCCTACTCCACCGGCCCTTTCCAGCGCTGGGAAAAGCTGTTTGTCGATGGCTTGCACATGTACACAGCACAGATCTACTCGGGTGGGAAAAGCCCAGCCTAATCGGGTCCATACGCATGAGCTATCTGCACCGATCGACCTCAGCTTTTTCCGTCTCAGCCCAAGCAATTCCATGCTACTGCACATGGCTGTGCTTCGAGGGTCCCATTGCTAGATTGGTCTGGCTGAGAAGGACGGGGGAAGCTTCTTGAGGATCCAGAGGCTTCCCCCGTCCTGAGGCAAGTACCCCCTTTTCATTTTTATTTCTTTCTTACATGCACACAGGTTATCTTTAAAGTGTACCTGAGAGGAACACATAAGCAACATTTATACTTGCTTCCTTCAGCCCCATGGGCTTCATGGGCTCCTTCATCATCCTCCAAAGTGGCTCTGTAGTCCCGCAATCTTCACCGGTAACCGGCCTAGTCACCACAGTCTGCACTGCACATTCCACGCCCATCGCCGGGAGCATTCTGCGCCTGCACAGGTAGCACTGTGCCCGGGAGAACAGCCAGGGAGCCCACGGAGCAGGTCCATGGAGGTCCAGGAGCACATCGGGCTGCAGGAAGTCGAAGGTAAGTATAAATGCTGCTTATGCATTCCTTTCAGGTTTTCTTCAAGCTCCCAAATGGTAAATTTATATCAATGTTGGTCTACGGGCTTTAAAAATGTGGTGCAAAGAGCAAAGGTGGGCTATACACTGATAACATCAAGCAAGAAATAATTCTACTCTATACGCTGTGCAATATATAATTCCTGAGTTTTTTTTCTGCTTCTTTCTTTTGCTTGTTTTTTACATTTTTGCTACGCTAAACCTTTATAGTTTAATCTCTCCTGCGTTATTGCTGCCCACCTAAGTGGAATCTTTAGGTTTTTATTTTCTCTTGCTAAAAACAATGGATGGAAGAGGATCGTCAAGGAGGACTAATTACCGGGGTCATAGAGAGCGTATGTAATGCAGAAAGGCCCATAGGGTTAAAATTTATGTTAATTTAAAGATCTTTACAACAAAAGGCCGGCTAGATGATAAAAATCATATTCAGCCTTTTCCTTTCTAAAGGCTCCTTTCAAATCTTTGCCAATGGCAAAACTCTTTTGAAAATAGGATCCATTAAAGGTAAATGTGAAAGGTAATTTAGTATAAATATATTATTTCAGAGAGCCCATTCCTTTTAATGGATGTTTTTAATTTCTGTAAAATTGTAATACATCAGAGTGGTCAAGAGGAAGCTTTTTCAGTGCTTCTGCATTTGGCTTTGTATGAAATCCAGTTTATGAATAGCAAAATTATTCTGCTTCTAATTTACTAAACTGCGAGACACAAATCCTGCAGCTTATTTTTTTATAGTTTGAGCGCTGAAAGAAGAACCTTTCTGTATGAATATATATATATATATATATATATATATATATATATATATATATATAATCACTTCCTGCAAAATGAGCATTTAAAAATTACCTATTTTTGTGCACTTTTAGTGCAAATTGGGTGTTAATAAAATCCCAACTAGTCCGGTAAAGTGCACATGTGCTGCAGGAACATGCATGCACACACACAAGCGTATATGCATGCATGCTCATGCACCATTGTTTATTTGAACCCTTTAGTCCATGGCATGAGGTGGTTAAAGTATCCACAGGGCATGGGTGTAGCATTAGGGGATGTAAAGGTTGTGACTGTACCCTGGCCCCTAAATCAGAGGGGCCTGCCAGGGGGCGTCCGTCACCTTCTTGATTGTTGCTATGCTGACTTCTCTACACCTCTCTGACATGAAAGCTATCCTTGGCAGATTTGGATGCTCCATTTCAGTTGTTATGTGTAGCAGGGCCAGTGCTGCCATAGAGGCAAAGGGGGCATTTTCCCCCGGGCCCCCGACCTCTGTAGGGGCCCCTGTGCCACCAGACCCTGTTCCTGGCAACCATTTTCCAAGTACATGGTGCCTTTTCTCTGTGATTCTACTTTTTCTAGGAGTGCAGGAAAGTCAAAGAAAATTGCAATCACATCACTATGTAAATTTCCCTGCGATTTGACAATTGTCCGTTCTTTTTATTTTTGCGGTTCAAATTGGGAATGCACTGCATACGCCCCACAGATCGCAGCGTAATCGCGATGGCCTAAATTGGAAAGAAACGGGAGCGTAGCGCAATTGCATTTCGCCGTTAAAAACAGCCCTAAGAAGGCTGCAAACTAGAGCTCTGACAGTCTCCAGGAAAAAACAGATTTAAAGTGAGTTATTAATTTTCTTACCAGTTAAAAAAATTATACTGGCCTGAGTGTGCATTTAGATATAGGGCTTAATTCACAAAGCCGTGCAAACTGTTTAGCACGGGTGTGCTAAACAGTTAGCACGTGAAGTGCCGATTGTGGACTTTTGCGGCAAATTGCGCGCGCAAAAGTCCGCAATCGCGCGAATCGCGGCACTTTGCGCGCGCAAAAGTCTGCCAATGGCACTTCACGTGCTAACTGTCTAGCACACCCGTGCTAAACAGTTTGCACGGCTTTGTAAATCAAGCCCATACAAGTTTTTAGATGCTAATGTTGACAGTTTTCCTCCCATGTGTGTTGCTGTGCTGTTATCTCTACTTCAATAAGCTTTACACACACACTGTCCTTCTGCCAGTCATACTCCTGCATTCCCCACAACAGTGACCCCCTCCTCAGTCTCTTCCTTTGCAGAATATTTGTCTATCCTGCCTCTCCTCTCTGCACTGAACAGCGTGAGGGCAGTTTCTACATTCCAGCTTCATGGAGTAAACAGTTCTATTCTTTCCCTGTCTCCTAAGCTCCTGGGTGCAACGGCATAATGCTCGGGACATGAGCAGTAGATTTTACATGTCTGTTCTGCTTTGTCTGTGGTTTTGTCACTCGGCGAGCATTATGAAGAAACCGTCTGTGCTGTAATTCACTTTGCACTTATTTAATTTGTGTTTTCATGGTCAGAAGGGGACATTTGGTCTATCTGATACTTAAGAAAGCATGATAGAAACCAGAATCCCTGCTTGAAACCACAATTAAACCCTTTTATGCACATTTCAAACTTCTGCTCGGGACATGAAGAATTTATGCAAAGCGTGTCATGTTGTCCACATACCATCCGGCTGCAAAAATAGATTTATTTGAAAAAAGGTGTGGCGAGCTGAGGCCGATTTCATCACTGCGAACCTCTTGGACTGGCAGCTAAGTTCAAAACAGAATTTTCCTACAAAACGGCATGTTTCTGAGGAAGCTCACAGCAGCAGAACCCCGGTGGCCACCATTAGCTCATGGAAAAATAACTCCACTTTCGAGATGCAACCACCGGGAAGGTTTGTTGTGTTGAGAGCTCCATAGAGCCTGATATTATCTGGGTAGTGAACTGCGCTCTGAGCTATTGTTTATTGTTGTTGGAGAATCTGGCCTGTGCTGACCGGTTATAGTGAACACCTGGATCTATTATCTAATTACCTTTTTGCTAAGTCATTATCGTATATTTTGTTACAAGGTCTGTGTGAGGCTTTAGAGACGCTTCTCAGGCTGCAGCTAGTCTTCCTTTAGGGCAACTTGTGATGGGTTCAAGGGGCACATCGTCTTGTGATATTAACACTCAAGCAAAGTTCAGACAAAAAAGAAAATGAAAATACCTCAGAAGCAAAGAAAATCTGCCTACCTGATGCCCTGTAGTCATGTAGGTAACAATGTAATAACAGTGGAATAAAATTCTGAATATACTTTGTTTCAAAAAGAGGAAAACAAGATGCTCAGAAGTCTGCTTTCTGATGGTTAATTAACGTGTACCTGAGATGAGCAAAGAAAAATAATTCATACTTACCTAAGGCTTCTTCCAGCCCCCTGTAGTCCATTAGCTCCCTTGCCATCCTCCCAGTCCCCTTGTTTATTCCACTGCCAGCCCCATAAAAACTCCTGGCCACGGAAGCACCAATCAGATGGTGTAAGCAGCCAGGACTGCGCATGCTGGATTGCTGATTAATAAGAGACACAGTAGATTAACCTGAGACAGACTACAGGGGTGAAGGAAACCCCAGGAAAAGTGTGAATACTTTTGCTTTTTATCTCAGGTTTACTTTAAACAGTTTCTGTTGCTCAAACAATCATCTTGCTTCTTGTGACAGTTTAGGAATGCTAGTTGTACAGACAGAGTTGAGCAGCCTGTTCTGTTATGTGGAGAGGTGCTTTTCTGTAGGGGCTACAAATAGAAGAATAGTGCAGCTTGCTAATGAGCAAACATAGCAAAACACTAATGACAAAGCCAATGACATTGGGGACACCTGTATTCAGTTTCCGCTGGTGGCTAGATAGCTTAACAGCAGGGGCGCTGACTGATGGGGAGGTATATCCCCCATCCCTTAATTTATTCCACCTGACTAGTATTGTCCCTGCAGCAAGTGCCAAGCAAGTATTCATCTGATACAAAATTCCAACCTCCAGACCAGGTTCAGTTGCATCCACACTTGTTATGGATGGGGGTATCACATGACCATGCTTAGCCCCCCAAGCTGTAGAGCTCACCAAAGAGGAAAGTAATAATGGCAGTATTTGTATAGCGCCTTTCTCCTGTCGGACTCAAAGCGCTTGCGAGGCAGCCACTAGAGCGCACTCAGTAGGCAGTAGCAGTGTTAGGGAGTCTTGCCCAATGAACTCCTTACTGAATTTCTGGCTTACTGAACAGGCAGAGCCGAGATTCGAACCCAGGTCTCCCATGTCAGAGGCAGATCCCTTAACCAGTACACCATCCAGCCACTGCTAAGTAGAAAAGGGAATGAACATAGATGTGGTCTCAACAAGGTTTTGCTGGTGGGGCTCCAGGATTTTTAGTTATGCCCTGACTAAGTGATGTGTGTAAAGGCCCATACCCACGACATGATTTTTACAGCGATTTTCCGTGATGCTGCCACTCTCTGCCATCACTCATTTTTAAATGACCATCCTGGCAGATCCACTTGTGAACGATTATTCTGATTGCCATAGACTTCTGTGCAAAATTACAATGATTGTGCCACACCCGTCATGGGCCGTTGTTTGTACCAACTGCAGAAGATGGATCAGGGACTGAGCGTTCATCGGATCGCGGGTCGCTGGAAGTTCCCCGATCCATCTTGTGCAGTCTTCATGTGGGTACCTAACTTAGGCAAGCTTTCATCAGATACCCAAATTCAGCAGTTTAACCATTAAAAAAACTTTAAACTGCTTTATTTGTAGCCTAAAATCCTGCATGGGGTACAGGCAAGCATTACCGGGAAAAGTAAAAGCTCTTCTTGTGTTTGGAAAACCTGCATTTACAGCGCTTCTGTGAGTACAATGGAAGTAAAATGAAAGTAATCCTCAAAGCAAGCAGTGGTATGCAGAGTAGGCCCTGGTATGCAGACGAACAAAATCTATTCTTGTGCAACAGCCTTCCTCTTCGAAGGAGCTGGATAAACACCAGGCTTTAACAGAGTGATGTCACCCATGGCAACTTATGGCTAGAACAGCCTGGGGTCTTAAAAATCACACATGAGTTACCACTATAAGGTTTTAATATCCGACTTTCTAATGACTCAGAACATGAATATATGCCTCAGAAATTAGCTTAATCCTTACAGCAATATTCAGACTGCTCTCAGTAGAATGTTAAACGGATCGGTTTACAATGTATCTAGGTAAAAGAAAACACAATAAAAACAGTCGTTGATTTTTTTATGAAGCACTGACAGGGTCCATTGGGTAAACTACTGGTCACACCGAAATCCTTCGACTAGTAGCTTGGAATAACATTTTCCTTCCTGGATATACATTTAATATGCATTTCATTTAGCCGTGTTCTTGGATTATTTAGATAAAGGCTACAAACAGAGATAAGTTTGTTTAGGGAAGAATTCCATGAAAGTTACAGCAAGAGTTTCCTCGCTTCAGGTTAGACACTTATCTATGGAGAGGGAAGGCTCTGGATCCCAAAGAGCCTTTCTCAGTGCTCTTGTTCTACCTCCATCTCCCATTCATACTCTTTGGTAGTCTTCAGAAGCACTCACGTCCCGAGAAGCGCATCCACACTGCACATGCGCAAAGCTCGGACTGGTTTGTGCGGAGTATGGATCCACTTGTCTTTGGAAGTACTCAAGGAGGGCAGTACCTCTGAAGGCTGCCAAGGAGGGCTGAAGACTTATTTGACCTGCTGTTTTTTTTTTTTTTTTCATTTTGTAAATTCATTCAGCCCTTGCCTAATCTTAAAGGCTTGCCCTAATTTTATTGTTTTCTAATTCCGTTTTAATTGCTTCCAAACCAGCCTAATTGAAATCCACGCCCTGTTTAGAACCTGTTATCCCAGGCCTGGGCATACATTTCAATAAGCGCGCCACATGGACCCATCGCTACTGCCGATCTCCCACCTCTTCAACCCACTCACTCATTTCATTGGCTCCTGACCCTGTGATCACTATGAGCCAATCACATTGGCGGCATGACTTCGTGAAGACCCAATTTTTGTACCAGCAGTCTCTGGTCTTTACAGGGCCAGAGACTGCTGATACTGAAGTGGTTGTTAAACAAGAGCCTGAAGGTATTTTTTATTTTTGCATGGCCATCAGATCCAACCTGATATGTTATCGCATACTGATTACCAACGTACCAGCTAACTTTAAAAAAAAAAAGTATGTTTAATAATTGCTTGGCATGATCCGAAGCTTGTTGTATGATTTCGTTTTATTACCATTGCTTCATGTTTCTATTTTTATTATGTCACTAGATTGACAGTTTATTAAAGAGGAATAATTAAACGTTTCAAGTCAGTAATTGAGCGCCCTTTATGAGTTTTTGTAATTATAAGCTAGATGCTGTACAAGCTTTACATCTTGGGATATTGTCTCAGTATACTGTTTTGCTAATTATGCTGATATGTTTATTGTCACAATTAAATGAATGTTGGAAGCTTTGTAGAGTATTAAAGACAATTTATAATTGTTTATGTACAAATAGGAATATAGAGGAGGCTTGCTCTCGCTGTGAACTGTTGTTCCAGAGTTAAACAATATATAACATGTTTCTAAGTAACCACAACAATGTGTATAGTGAAAGAGAAATGCAAATGTTACCCATTTCAAGTTCAACCTAGCAGGCTTAAAGAGGCGCCATTGAATACAGTTGTGTATATATTAGAAAACAGAGAAGGAGATATGTGTGTGTGTGTGTGTGTGTGTGTGTGTGTGTGTGTGTGTGTGTGTGTGTGTGTGTGTGTGTGTGTATAAATAAAAGTGTATAAAAGGACAATCATATTTGCCCCCAGGCAATCACTACTGTGATTGATTACTATCATTACTCAAAATGTACAATCCAAAACTCCATTCCCTTGTAGTTGTCATCCAAAACCTACGAGGAACAACATGTTGCCCAAGTACCAATGGAAAAAAGGAAGCACAGTGATGTGAAAGGACGCTGATAGACCGCAATCATCATCCATATAGACTGATCCATCCTGGCAGATCAGTTCTGATGATACTCAGTGTTAGTCGGTACAAAACACAGATATTGATGATAAATGACCAGTGCATTCAAAACATTTTTGCATGGCTACCTACGTACTTTCAGATGCTCAGTTATGAGTTTCCTCTAACGATCCTATTGGTACACCACTGTTACACCGTCATTGACTATAAATGTATCGTGCTGCCATCAGATCTTGTTCATTTGGGGCATTGATGTCAGTGATAGTTTGTCTACTAATGATGGAAGTCAATCTAGCATGTGTACATAGCTATAAATCACCAGCCATAATTCTTCCTAGTAGGACTATCAGTGCACAGCCCACTGCATTTTAGCTATGTACCACCCCTATTCCTTACACGGCAAACTAGTGAACACTGTTTTAACACACAATAATTTGCATTGTGGCCAATGGCATTTTCAACTGTCAATCTGGACACCTATACAGTGGTGAGTAGGGTGATCTTCACTTTATAAATATGACAATAATGAATTTTAGTAGATTACTGTTGAAATTGGCAACAATCTAAAAATGTTGATCAGGCTAAAGAGTGGCAATCTTTTCCTTGCTCCACTCTAAGGCCCCAAGACCCCAAGGGTTTTTTTTTTTTTTTAGAAAACAGATAACACTCAGAGGTGAAGCTAGTACTGCATTCATCTGACTGATCTTTTATAAAGTTGAGAAGACAACATCTGATGTCAGGCAATGGGACACTGAGGCCCTTTTCAGCTAGGCGACTGAACTGCACGTTTGCCAAGCAGTTCAGCCTCCAGCTGATTTGCAGTGGTTGTAACATCAAACATTTCACACGCGGTGGCATTACTGGGCGGCCGAGAAACTTAACATGTTGAGTCTGAGCATGGATGCGGCAGAGCTCCGATCTCACTCTGTAGGGAGCAGCCATCTGTACAGCGCCGGCATCGGGTGCTAACAACTGCCCAGCCGCTGCAGGAGAGCAGCTGACAGGCGGTGACTTCACCACTTGTCAGCTGCCTGTGTGAAAGAGCCCTCATATATCTCAACTAATACAATCTCAGGGTCAAAATTAGCCAAACAGAAAAAAAGGTTCTAATACTAATAAGTTATTGGATTTCAGGCTTACCATGTAGAAGCAATCTCAGTGACCAGAAATATATTTTTATTTAGCCCATGTCATTAACTCTCCAGGAATAATTTGTGAACACAGGTGCTAGGAAACTAGAGCTAATATGGAGCAGTCGTCCAGATAGTTGCTATAAGTTACTGCTTAATGTTTTCCCCGGTCTTCTGCGCACCTTTCTTGATTGCAGTTCTCCTCTCACTCTGTAATTGGCTGCAGTGCAGAGGGCAATACCAATCACAGGGGCCATCAAGTCCTAGAGGAGGATAACAGGGATCTGACACCAGAAGCGTTTACCAGGTGTGTTGCTACCATGGTGACAGCTGTAATCAAAACGGCAACCGTACAGCACAGTCAGATTAGTCGTTCTGCTACAGTAACTAGCGTACAACCATGCACAAAGCTATTATGAGCACTGTAGGGGGGCACAGACGTATTAAATAAGTTGAAAGCAGAAATCCCTTATTATGCCATTATGACAAATTTACTTTTAGGCAAATTTCTAATCAATTGTACACTTGAAATGCCCAGATTGCATTTTCAGCTTAGATAATAGTCAATGCCAGTTATTATATTGATTGCTAGTTTTATGTAGCCTTTCCTGGCAGGTTGGTGTGCCATCCATTTGCTGCTAATAAGCTGGCCACTTTGTTCTGAAATAATGTAGCCTCTAGAAGAACAACGAGGCCTGATCACATCGTATTTTCTTATATGCAGAAGACACCGTATGGAAATGTATATTAGACAAAGCTAAATAATTAATTTGTTAATAGTGCTTCTGAGCATATCGTGCTCTTCTATCACTGTGTGAGCTTTGATGAGACATTGTTATTTATTGGTTTGTGGAAAGCAATTGGCTTCAACTTCCTTCTTAAAGGCTGAGTTGTATTTAAATAGAATGTATACTATAAATGCATGCTGTAAATGCTGGACTGGATGTCTGACCACAGAGATCATGGACCAAGAGTAATGCTAAACATGAGGAGAGGACTACACTTGAAGGAGAGGGGCTTTTACGCATGGAAAGAGGGTGTTGCTGTATATGGAAAAGAAGGCCTGCTTTATATGTAGGTGGAGCTTTTCATGGAATGGGTGGGGCTGTCTGTGTAACGGGAGTACCGCTTGGCTTGGTAGGGGAGGAGCTGTACCTACTGGAGCATGCTCTACAGCCTGCAAGGGGGTGGGGCACAGACAATGGTTCTTCAGAATACCGGACTGTGTAGCTGTGGAAGTCTGTTGTTGAAGGAGTTTCTTAAAGCGGTATTGTCACCATAGAAAATTAAATTTCAACAGCAACTGGTCTGAGTGTATTAAGTGATAAAGATGCTAATTCTGCATTCAAAACTTGCAAAACTTTTTCTGCTGTTGGTTTGTAGTTATCACATACTTTAGGAGCACTGGCCCTAGTGCCACACAGTGCCAAAGAGTTGAATGCTGGGAGTTCTTTTTTATCTATAATATATTCCTCCTCTTCCATTTATTTCCCTGCCTAGCTGCTTATCAGAAACACCCTCTGATTACCTGTGTTTACAAGCAAGGCTGAGGTGACTCAGTGATTGGATGTGTAAATAAAAAAAAGACAGTGCAGTTGTTAATATTCACCTCACTGGGAGTGTCTGAAGACTCTGGGAGGAGGGCAGCTAATGAATACACAATGAGCAAGAGAAGGGAGGGGGGAAAACAAGAGTCAGGGAGGATATGATGTCAGCATTAGCTTGGCAAGATGGCCACTGCCTAGAATAGGATTTTCTGTTTTTTCTTTATAAAATTCACAAGAATCATTACGTGGATAGCACAATACATCTGCAGTATTCCACAGGCAGCATCCGAATCCCTAATCGGCTGCTGCATCTGATTCATAAACAAATGTGGCAACCAGTGGAAATACGATCTATATCAAGAATGGTTTCCAGAACAGGATTGTGTTTTACAACAGTTCCCTGATTTTCCAGTTTAACTGAATCATTCCACTACAAACACGTTGTCATTCTCTTCTTACAAATCTGCTGTTTCTTGGAATTAAATCAACATAATAACACAGACAGGAGGTCACGTAGAGCTGCTAATTTAGTGCCCCCTGAAAGACTACCACCATGACTCTTCCAGTTGTGTTTCTTATTTTAATAAAGGCTTGTGAAATCCATCTGCCCCAAGCACCTGTGCCTATCCTATTGCTGAGTTAATTGTCTAATTGCTAGTTATCTAAAAGGAATTTTTCGAGCCTCTATGTTAATTATGACACAGCCAAAATTAGAAGCTGCGAAGTGAACCCAGGCTCCATGCCTACACTTTCACATTCCAGGAAAATGAGAACACACTGTGATATATACCTGGCACATAAACACGCACATTAGGGAAAGCTAAACAACTTGTTGTTTGGGCACAAATTAAAATTCAGTGTCCTAATTGATTCAGTGTGATACGACCAAACATGTGAGCAGAAGAGACTCATTTTTTATTGAATTAGAAGGCAAAATGGCAATGGAAGTTAATTGCTCTTTTTATGTATATAGTAAGTCTTGGCTGGTTGTGTTTTGTTTTTGTTTTTGACACAGCCATTAAACACTTTATGTAGTTTACCACACTCTCCATGATGGATGGACAATGCCAACATCAAGCTTCAGTACACATTGGGATGGGAATAAAGAAAACAGAGCTAAACAGTCATTAGCAAAAACTCAACACTTTGCTCTTTTAGGAGAATTTTTTGGTTTTTTTGCTGCGTTTATCTGTGATAAATATTATTTTGTATAATATTGTATTTTTTTAGAAGCATGTGAAACATTGCAAATCCACTTTTCTTTCACCTCCACCTGGTAATATTTTGTAAACATAAGAGAGTGTCGCTTTGCCGTTATCCCAAGGAGGTCTCTATTGTTACAAAACCCAGGTCTACAGACTTGGCAATAGTAACTAGACTCTGTTGTTCGCTGTTGAGCTATCTTATCAATACTACAGTGCAGCAACTTTAAATTACTAAGATTTTCAGTCAGACAACAAGGTGGAGCTAAACTAATATCCAATTTGAGATATTTAAAGCTCAACTAAACTTCAATTTGCACAAAGGAAAATCTCTACTAAATTACATATATGGAACTGATCAATGCAATTTTTTTCTAAATTCCTGTCAGCTACAATTACTGTTGGCTGCCACCTTGTGCAGACAGTTGGTTTCTATGGTGATGAAAGGATGCTTCTTGCCAGGGGAGGGGAGAAAGCAAGTTGTACTGCACATTTGAAGATTAAAGTATTCTCCCCACCACTTTGCTTCCATGCACTATTTTAGTTCACTTCTTATCTTGATTGCTAGAATTTGCCATGTAGATATTGCTGGTCTTTAATATGTTCCTTTAAACAAAACTTACATACCAAACCTAATAAATAAACATAAATGGAAATACAATACCTTAACCTATTACCACAGTGAAGGTTGGATTCCCTTCTTCTAGACCAGGCATTGGCAAACATGGCCCTCCAGCTGTTAAGGAACTACAAGTCGCACAATGCATTGCAGGAGTCTGACAGCCACAGTCATGACTCATAAAGGCAATTGCATTGTGGGACTTGTAGTTCCGTAACAGCTGGAGGGCCGAGTTTGCCCATGCCTGTTCCAGACTCTGGCCAGGGACTGTGTCAGTCTGAGAGAAGCGTTATCAGCTACATAAAGTCATTATTAATTAATGACAGTAGTACTTCTGTAGCTGTCACATATAAAAGTAACTTGTCAAAAATAGATGTTTGAAAGAAAACTAAAGTCTTTTGTTTCACAAATACATGTAGTCAAGGAGTAAAATAAGCAGGTGCTGCTCGGTCCTCCAGCCTCACACAGAGCTAAAATGTATAGCTTTGTAGACAGACACTACAAATAAATGACGGTGCAAGCATCTATTCCTGTGGGGTAAAATTTCACTTGTAGAGCAATTTCACAGTAGAGATAGAAATAACTACAATTGCCTATTCTTTGTCTATTGTACATTTTTTGTATTTACTTGCCAGGTTCCAACACAGAATTTTCTGCACAGCTTGCGATTTATTTTTTACACACATAATTAAGCATTGATGATGAAAAAATGTTTGCAGATGGACAAGGAAAAGAAAGGTGCGATCATCAGCATGTTTAGAACACAAGCTATTCAAGTAAACGTTTTTCTAATCCTGAACACCAATACTAATTAAGTGGAATTATATAGATAATGTGAGAATAAGATTGAGTGGTTGGTTCACAAATTGGAGTGCGCAGAGAGCATTTTACCTGTATTTATGCCATCAACGTAACAGATATTGCGCACATAGCGCAACTCAAATTATGTACGCAACAGGTTGCACTGGTCATGTACTGGTTATGCTACTTTTTGAGTCAACTGAGATGACTCGTGAGAAAGGTTTTGTGCATCAGGACCATGTTTCTATACCTTCTTGCACTTTATGATTGTCTAGCGTAGTTTGATGGAGATTAGCTATCTGAGATACATAGATTCAATTAACACTACTGAGCATTTATTTCGGAAATAGGCTCATATCATTATGTTATGCTAAGTAAAATTACTCAATATATAGGATATCAATGCCAGGTTTAATGATATAAGTTGACAAAGGTGTGAGTGAAAAAAGTATGCAGGTCTGAGCAAATGATTATAATCAACCCACGTCTCCTGGTCTAACCTTCTTACAAGTCTGTATACATGTAACTCACAGAATTCACAAGTAGTCAAGAATTTTTTTTCCCCATTTTTGTTTGAAGTGGGGAGCATTTTGAACTTCTACCTGCTACTTGTTTCTCTGTCCCTGCTGTGGAAAAATATGCTGACTTGGCTATGTGAGAGCTCTAATCTATAGTATCAATGGGAAAATAAGTGATCAACAGCAATCTGAACCTGACAGAAGATAAACCTACACTATATATATATACACACACACATATATATATATATATATATATATATATATATATATATAAAGTATCTGTCAATGCTAACTCTTCATTGAAGATATTTATCTATCTACGTCTCGTCTTGACAGGGATGAGGACTTTTTTTTTCTCCACTGGCTACACTAGGACAGTAACCACCCTAATTAGGTTGTAACTCTTTTCCTCTCTATCCTACCCTAAAATAAACATTGTGGTTGCAGTTGGGCATTACATTTCATATAACCCTGGAATGTCTTTAGTTAGCACTTTGTGTAGCTAGTGTGTGTCTCTTTGAAACATAGCAAGACTGTACTGAGATTCCACAGGTCCAAAAACGTAGATCAATGTGTCATGTATTTCATGTGACCATACTGTTATAACAACACGTTTCATGCTTGCTTTTGAGTATGTGCCAAAAGAACTTCATCAAGACCTCAAGTGGCATTATAATTAGAGGGTATCAAAATGCATATTCTACAGTTGGCGTAGCTTACCACTGGTCTATTGAGTTCCCCAGGGAAGACTACAGGCCAAGATATTCCACAGTCTCAACATGGCCGGTATCATGTTGTTGGCTGCCCGGAATGGCTACCAGATATGGTGTGACGACAACTGGTCTGTTCACCCAAACCATTATAGAAAGCTGGCGACCATCATAAGACATATTTTAGTAATGATAAGCTTGAACATTATACCATCAAGCATCATGAAATTTGATGGATCTAAATTGTTAACATTTTTGTAAAAAGTTTTATTTTAATTAGATAGTTTAGTTGTTCTTTGATAACGAAAGTGATTAACGTCATGAACAGCGCTTCCATATATCAAGAGGTTTACTGCTTGTGAGAAATATTAGATGTTAGCTAAAAGAAAAACATTACCACATCTTGTAATTTGGAAAATACTTGTGGATTTTGTTTTCATTTTCATGATGCATATTTGACACCCTGTTTTTTTCTTCAGTTTCCTTTATTTACTGATGATCTAATAACAGGATAATGAATTTAGTAAAATAATATTGCAAACTCAATCCTGGGCCTTACACTATACATGCTATCCTAACCTACAGCCTCCAGTCTTCTTTGTCATGAGTAAATACAACATGATTGAAAATACCTTAAATATGGACCCAAAGACTAAATCACATGATCACTGGTGCACGGTTCCACCTGTCACCTACCAGCTCTAGAAGTGTTCTACAGCGGGCTAGTGTAGTATTATTATTATTCTTTCTTTATAAAGAAACGGCCTTTTACTCAACACTCAACACTGTGCATGAAGTAGGGGTTTTGAATTACAAGTTGGATAATGTCAAATAAAATGGCACAGAAGGAGAGTAATGCCCCAGTCCAAAAGAGTTCAAATATAATGCAGAAGCTCTTGTTGTCCAGGATCCCCTTAGACCTAACCTTTCCCCTGAGGCTCAAACAACCACTCATTTGAATACTAATCTAATGTATTCTCAAGTGTTGTTTATTCTTTTATTTTATTTTAACACTGGACTGACAAACTGGGTTATCCAGTCACCCACCCAAAATACAGTAACATTAAAAAGAAACAGTGACCAAGAATACCCCTTTTACATGAGAAATCTATTCCTTTTCACAAACAGATCATCAGGGGGCTCTGTATGGCTGATATTGTGGTGAAACCCCTCCCACAAGAAAGTCTGAGGACCATGGTTCTGGCAGTTTCCTGTCTGTGAACCTTGTGGCATTGTGGGAAATAGCTTTTTACAGCTATTTCCAACTGCCAAAAAAGGAAGCAGCAGCTACATCACCTGCCAGCAGTAAAAATGTCACCATGTGATAAATGTCAGAATGTAAATCAGGGAGAAGAAAGATTTTACAATGGACAAACACTGCCTAATTCATTTATACATAATTATTGTAAAAATGAAGCACTTTTTTATTACATTATTTTCACTGGAGTTCCTCTTTAAGCAATTAAATATATTTGAAGACCAGTATCATTAACTCTGTAGTGGGTCACTGCCTCTGTCCATGGCAGTAAGGCTACATAATGTACAATCTTACTACCCCCTACAACACACACTGCTGCTCCACACATGTTCTGCTGAGGAGCCTCAACTACTAACTCCCTCCCCTCCTGATGTAACCACTGCCTGGCCTCCATACTGGTGCAGAGGTCAGGGCATGAGGTCACAGGGGGAAATGGTGTCAGTGACAATGAAGGTGTGGCAAGAGGCAAGCATTGGCATGACAGAAGGTACCACATGGGCAAGGTTTGGCTGGGATTCAAGGTTGAAATGAGCCTTCTTATTGAGAAAATATGGTAGTAAAGCTATATACTATACAGCTTTATTGACAAATAGGGTGTTTGAGCCCATCTACAAGGTAACATTAGTTGCTAACAAAAGATGTGATACTTTTCTTCCTCAATCATAGCACAGCCAAGACATGTTAACATGTCATCATGGATGCTCCTTATGGACATGTTCTCTATGATAACATTATTTCTTTTCATGGTAAAAGTAATGGAGGGGTAACAGCACATTAGCCCCCTGGTGACTAGGGGTTAATACGATCTTTAAAAAAAGTTGAAATCTTTCAGAAACTATTCCCAGACAATGCTGACAGTACACAATACATTTAGAACACCTTCTAAAACTTAACAAGTCTTCACTTGTTAGCTTGTGGCTACATAAATACACTTAATAGTGAGTGAAAACAGATTTTAAATGAGTGACATTTTTCTTTACTCGGTCTGCAATTTTTAAATTCTTAATGGCAAAGTGTGAATGATTATTTAATAGCGTTATTAAATATTAAACCATTAGGTCATGCACATTTTTTGAAGCTGAGATTTCACCAGGTTTTCTGGTTTAGTGTCTTAAATTAAAATGCTTAGCTTGTCGCCATAGTGACAAGTAAACAACCGCTAATGATTGATCCTAATTGGGCAAAAGTGCAGAAACTTTTTAAAAATGATTCTTCTAAGGCACGTACTGTTTGTCCTTATGCACTTAAAAACCAGACCCCATCCACTGGAGTCAGATCATTGTTTTCGAGAAAGTTAAAACAAAAACAAAACAAAAAAAAAACTGCTCAGTTTAATTTGCTTACGTGTGTTGCAGAATCTGCAGAATTATATCAACTGTTTCATTATACATTCAAAACCTATAGAGCACTCAATTTTGTGGTAAGATTCGATAATAGCCAGACACACAAGATACAGTTTAACAGTTACCCCCGAAGTAGTCCTTAAAGCGGGCCTGAACTCTTCCACAGGACACAAGGTAAACAGAGAGAAATGCACCCAGTGTGTATTTTCGAGAAAAGACCCTGTCTAATTCCCCCTAATCTTCAAGTAATCACAAGTGTAATTTGATCTCACAGCTGTGTCAGCACAGAAATTTGGCAGACTCAGCAGACACAGCAAATATGTAAACTCAGGATGTTAACCCTTTATCTGCTTCCATGAAAGCAGTACGTAGATACACTGCATATTTAGTTCTGTAAGCTGTAACAAAGAAATGTCTTTTAGAGCAAAGAGGAAGTTCTGAGTTCGGATCAGTGCTTGCTTCAATGTGAAAACTACCTTGCATAGATATCTGGTAGTCAAGTGGGAGTGATTACTCTCAGCTGTGTATACGCAGAGCCAGCATCCCTGTGTAGGATTCCTCCTCCCTGTGGAATGAACATGTCATTTTAGTAAACCCAACAAAGATGTAGTGGTGGGTGCAATACATACAGGGGTGCAATACAGGGGTGCAATACATTTTACTTCCTTCTTTCTGCAGACTTCTTAACCAATGAGACAAAAACAGAGAAAGACTTCTGGGTATCTTTTATACCAAGCTGTGTACTGTGCCTTTAGGCCAGCTAGATTACTAGAATGTTATAGCAACTGCATACTATTAATGGAATTTGATTACAAAATGACTTACGTAATGATAATATATGTTGCATACTTTTTTATTCCTAAAGTCTATGGCTTTATATGTAAGTATGCTAACACTTGTATAGATTTTGTTCATACTTCTGCATAAATGAATCAACACAAGGCAGCCATTTAACTGTGACTGACAGTGGACAGCACTTCTAATTCTGTTTCCTCAGAAGCAGCTTGCGACAAGAAAAAGGTTCCCACACTGGGCCCCTTTCATTTCCAGGCCTCATCTCTCCATGTTAGGCTACTCTAGCGGTAGTTCTGGCACAGGACACATAGAATTCAGCCTAAAAATGTAATGTTGAGGTGTGAAAGCTCATTTAAAAAAGAGATGTATACAATTAAATAAGTAAATGTCCGCTCTCAGTATGGAAATCCAAAGTTGTGTTTATTTTGTGCAGTGTTAGGAAGTTTCCTTTTCCTCGCGAGCCTGAAAGATTAGTCAGTGAACAATTAGCTGTTTTCACAAAGGAGAAGGTCTATTTTATAGGCCTCAACTCGGTTCTGCAAAATATGAACTAGACAGTGTTTACTGTAGCCAGAAAATGTGTTGGCATTGTTTCTGCGTAGACGAAGAATCTCTGGATTGTCTCAAATTGTTAGCTGCCCATTTGCAGACATGCAAGCTTTTAGTGCGCAATTTAGGTCAGTGGATAGAAGAGGGGTGGGGGGGGGGAGATATGTTTAGGCGACAGATTTTAAATCACTATAATATAAATATGCTTCTCGTTTCATCCGGAATTTGCTTTCTTGCTAGGTAATTTAGTACAGCAGACATGCACTCATGGCCGTCTTTGTAATGTTAGGGATTAGGATAGTGAGGATTTAAAATTGACCCTTAATCTTCAACATCAACTTTAAGAGCGAAATCTAATATGCAAATGGAAGAAATCCATTTTGTGTTTACATTGTTTTAATCTCTATAATTTAGTTTTAAGAAGGTGGGAGCTCATCTTTACCTTATTTATTTCCAAACGTAAAGTGTTTTGCCATTAAAATCTTATCATTTGCATCGTACCAGGAGACATGTTTGCCCAATCAAGATTAAAATAGCATTTTTTACAGGATCTGTTTTAAATAGAACTTGATATCGTTATTAGACTTCTATACATATGTCATTGCTATGTATATGATTAGGCTCAGCGTGTAACAGGGAAAAATGTTTAATTAGATTCCCCTAGTTAAAATGTTTTCCATCACGCCATCAGCTTGGAACAGATATTTCATATAAAATTATAGTTTCACCCACACAATTAACTCCTTGCCTTCTTCCTGTTTAAGGCCTATCTGTACCCACGGCCACATTCCTTCCATTGGGAAGTAGATGAGCTGTTGTGCCACAAAACTGAGTCCTACTTTATTCATTGCCTGTTTTTTTTAAGTTAACACAGTTTTCTGGATCAAAAAATGCTCAGCCTCCTGTGCCATTTTGACACATGGACCCCTGTTACAACCAATCATGTGTCTGTTCTCCTGTATGTGCCATAGCTCCTCCTCACTGTGTGCAGGGCCATCCAATGACTGCATCATATGTGCCATAGCTCCTCCTCACTGTGTGCAGGACCATCCAATGACTGCATCATATGTGCCATAGCTCCTCCTCACTGTGTGCAGGGCCATCCAATGACTGCATCATATGTGCCATAGCTCCTCCTCACTGTGTGCAGGGCCATCCAATGACTGCATCATATGTGCCATAGCTCCTCCTCATTGTGTGCAGGGCCATCCAATGACTGCATCTTATGTTCTCTGACGAGAGCTGTCAGTCGACTTCTTTAAAAGACGAATTTGTAGGTATTAGAACTATTTTTTTTATTTCTTTACCTTTTTTTTCCTTCCTTCTCTTTCCTTATAATATTTCTTTACTGTTCGTTAACAGATACTGATCAAGATAAATTAAATGTCACCACAGTTTATATCAGATTGAGTCATCAGAGGTTAAGCAACAGATTTATCTATGGTCAGCTATCTTGAGCTTAAACAGTATTTTCAGACTCTCTAATAATGTAATGTATCCTTTCAGCCCCAGGCAAAATATTCTTGGGATAGTTGCAACTGGATTTTCTTTGTAAGATCTTTGATTTTATTCTAGATTTAGAACATGCATTTGATTAGGATTCTTTTCAATACAAATATTATTTTACAGGCGGCTTATATACACTTCATACAGTGGCTACGCACACTGTCATGCAATTTCATGATCTTATTTCAGAGTAAGAATCTAAGCATACATACTTCGCAACAATTAATAAACAACAATCATTTTATTTCTAAGCAGAATAGAAGAAATCACACTTAAAAATTATGTAAAAAAAAAAAAAAAAAGAAGAAATCACACCGTCAGTGGGGATGAGCGAGATCAATGTCACTAAAAGCTTAACTGTCTCAGAGCATGTGGGAGGCACGGCCACACAGAGGGGGTTAACTCACCTAAGCCGACACCCACCAATTTTGTGCTCTATGCCGCTCACCATCTTCCCCACACTTCTGCCTTTTAAACCAGACCTCCACTGTGAAGGCGAAAGCGTCGGGAAGATAGAGAATGGCATGGAGTGCCTTTGGCGAGAGATGCAGACTAAGGTGGTTTAACCCCCTCTGCATGGTCTGTGCCCTGTGCATGCTCCAAAAATGTATCTCACTGATTGCATATGCATTGGACAAATAACCACCACATAGTGTAATATAGAAAAAAGAATAATCTTGCATTCCTAATTCATGCAGATATATCCTGACCAAGGCATATCATGGGCATCTGAGCACATTTGAGGTTCCCACTTTCAAGATTTTATTTGTGTGTGCTTTTTTGTTGTTAGGTGGCTTTCCTCTTAGGTCCTCAGTCCTTAAGATGGCAATCTGATGAAGAACAGTGACATAAGTACATTCTCACACTATAAATAGACCCAGACAAGACACAGAACATTTATATCGGACTTTTCTCCTGGTGGACTCAAAGCACCAGAGCTGCAGCCACTAGGGCGCCCTCATAAGGCTGTAGTAGTGTTAGGGATTCTTGCACAAGGTCTCCTTACTGAATAGGATACTGGCTTACTGAATAGGAGGAGCTGGGATTTGAAGCCTGGCTTCCTGTGTCAGAGCGCTTAACCAGTACACTAGATTACTAAAGGCAGGCTTTTCTTTTCATGTGCGTCATGGTCTGAGCCTAATGAAACCAACAATGTTGAAATCTATTTAAAAATCTATTTGCAATGTGTGGCAGTACTAGATCCCTCTCTAAGCAGATCTAAGCAGATTTCAATCAGAGATGGATTTTTCTGTTGGTGGAATCTGGTGACCAGCCATCTGCTAGTGTATGGCCACCTTAACAGTGTGAGATTTGTAGCCCATATCTCCATATAAGCTAGGCTACTACTGGACCCTTCATCATATATACAGTTGTGACACGCAAGGAAGTATGAAGACTTCTGATAATTATTTCCCAGTCTGACCATTAATGAACGGATTGGAAAAATGATTGAACTGTACAGGCCAGTGCAAGTAAGTCACCTCCTCCTCTTCTACCCCTTTCAATGAAGAAGTCAAAATGCACCCTCAGCCAGGGCCGGTTCAAGTAACAATTGTGCCCTAGGGCAAAGGCAAAATTAGCCCCCCCCCCCCCCCAACAGCGACCCCCCCCTGGCCAAAAAGCATCATTAGGGGCCCTTTGTTGCAGCCAAATTTCCCTCCTGGGCCCCTGAGCTGGCTGCTGACTCTCCCCCAATCACCTCCCAACTTAACTGTGTTCCCTAGGACCTCTGCAGTGTCTATATCAGTGTAGTGTCTCACCTGCAGAGTCCCTGGGGAGCAACAATTAAGATAGAGGAGGGACACCTTGGGGGCCCCTACAGGCTCTGGGGCCCTGGGGCAATTGCCCATTTTTCCTATGGTAGCTCCGGCCCTGCCCTCAGCCTATCTAAGCCTGAAGTGGCAGTAGCATATTAGGAATTTAACGACTATGAACCACTTCGCCCATAGTCCTGTTCACTGTAATGGGAGGGTTCCAAGATTTAAATAAAGTTGTACTTTTCCCCTATATTTCCCATGCGCTCACTAATTCATAGCACTGCCATTACTAGCTATTAGCTCAGCAGCTACAAGTTAAAGTAACGTCTGTGATTACCAGGCTTATTAGAAAGGAAGATATGGTTAAACAGCAAATTTGAAAGAAAATACTTTTTTTTCTTCTTTTTTTTGCTTGAAGCTGCATTTCCTCATCTAACCAAATAAATCCATAATTAATTTTTCCAGATGCATTAGGTTTTCAGCAGAACAGAGAAACATAGCATACATCTGCGTGATATATTTTACACTTAATTAAAAAGGCTGGTTTCAAAACATTTTTACAGAATAATTGTAGTCTTAACTCATTTATCTAACTGGTCTTGCAGGTACGGGAAAATAGAGTTCCCTCCAGCTGTTTCAATCAAAACTCAAATTAAAAATAATGTCTTTAGACAGAAGGAAAAAAAATGTTTAGATTGTAAATTTGATTCACCCTGCATTTCTACATACATAATGATGTATAATTAATCTTTTGTAGAGCGTAGATTGTAAAGAAATCACTTTGTATCAAATACATAAAGCATGAAAATATTTTAGCTTTCGGGCTTCCAGCTGCATATGTTCTTATAATATTCATCTGTTAATTGGGATGTTTAATAGGCTCTATTCCCTGTTCTGTTTAATACATCCAGTGATGTATAAGCAAAGTTTAGTTGGAATAACTCTCTTGAAGTCAGTCATTTTCTCACATAAATGACTATAGGGTGATTTGGTGAACATCAATAGTTGAGGTTACAGTGATGTTGTCTTGGCTTTAAAGCAAACCTGTTGGGTTTGCTGCAGCATATTTTGGATACTTACCTCGGGAGGGGGGAAGCCTCTGGATCCTAGAGAGGTTTCCCTCATCCTCCTCAGCCAAGCTGATCAAGCGATGAGACTCCCAAAGCATGGCTGCACTGAGCCTGCGCAGCAGCACAACTCGATTCGGCTCTGGCAGAAAAGCAGAGCCCGATCAGGTCCGTGCTGCTGCGCAGGCTAAGGCGGCTCGTGCGTGCGCAGTAGTACGGACCCGATCGAGTGTGGATTTTTCTGCTAGAGCTTGTGTGGGTCAGTGCTAATGTTCATGCGTGAAGATTTTTGGGGGTTCCATCACTGGAACGGGCCGGTAGCGGGGGACAGGGGAGGCCTCTAGATATTCCCAAGGTGAGTACCCCATCGGGGACTTTTTTTTTTACCTACAGGTACAATTTAAATTTGAAACTGTATCCAGTATCGTGATTTTTGTTATTTTTTTAATTTATATTGCACGGTCATCTCCTGAAGGGTTATGCACATATCACCGAGTAATTAGTATTATGCATTTATAAAGTACTGACATCTTTTGCAGTACTTTACGGAGTATACTGAATAATTAATGCCATCAACTATCCCTCAAAGGAGCTAACACTGTAATGTCCCTATTAAAGTCATAAGCTAATGACTCTGTCATAGTTGAGGGTCAGTCTGGGGGAAGTCACTTAGTCTTAACCTATTAGTGTGTTTTTTAGGATGTGGAAGACAACCCACACAAACACAAGGAGAATGTACGAAGTTGAAACAAATAGTGCCCTGATTGAGAATCTGACTTGGCTCTCTAATGCTGCCAGTGGAGAGTACTAGCCACTTGGCATCATGCATGCAGGTGTATGTTGTTGACAACTAGAAGCTTAGAGGAGGAAACATAAGGTTAGGCAGAAGGTAGACTGTATATCAGGTGGCAGTGAGTTATTGTGACAAGTTCTCTAGGAAACAGGGCTTTGTCCATGATTAAAAGGAATACCTCAGGTTAGGATATATATTTGCCTCCTGAGAAAGTTTAATGGTTCCGCTTGAAGCCACAAAAGGCTTGAGGGTGACAAATGAGGCATGTAAGGGAATTCCAGAGAAGGGAGGTAATTGAAGTGTCAATAATAATTCCACATACAGAATCCATGCACATATGTCCTGACCAAAGCATTTCATGGGCATAGGTTCCCACTTGTACCATCAAGGTGCTTTGTTGTTGTATGGTGACTTTCTGCTTAGGTCCTCAGTGTCCAAGATGGAACCCTACCTACACAGTGGTACTTCCCCTTCATTTCTGTTAACTTCCAGAGGTTGTGAGCCAAGGCAGTCTTAAAATAAATAACCACGTTGTAAGCATTTCACTCACATGTGCGTCTTCTGTTGTCTTGCACCCAGTATGGCAATCACACCACTGCTGCTTGTCCATAGCAAAATGTAATAAAGGATCGCACAGAAAAGCAAACCTTGTATTCAAGCTTAGTTTACCTAGTTTTTGTAACGTAAGTTTATTCTTCTCCTTCTTAGCATTTGTTTAGTTAAAAAAGAAAAAAAATCCACATTTTTATTAGTTTCTTTATGCATCGCTTTATTGAGGTTCATACGTTCATTACCAAGCAAGTGTGGCTAATGATCTCACTAAATGGAATATATGCTGTGCCATTTATTATCTATAAATCATCTTATTGGTGTTTTTTTTCTGTAGAGGATTTTCATCCATTTCAGAAGTCTAGAACTCTTGGGAAAAGGGGCATTGATTTTTATCGCCTAACAGGTATCAGGGACTGCAAACAATTAATCCTTTTCAGGATCTAATATACATCCAGTACAGCTCGGCTACAGTTTGGCAGCAGTTTTCTGGACATAAGAAAGCTATTTATTAATTGTAAAATAAATCATTAATGAATGGGGCTGCATGTATGTTTGAGGAAAGTTATACCTCTCTGTTATGAATCTCTGACACGATGCCAAGAGTTTTAGTGCCAAAAAGTTTAGTATTACATTTTTTTTTTTACTTTAAACTCAGTAGTGGTTACTGGTAACATGTGTTCTGATGGTGTGTTTTTTTTTTTTAATCTGGCCTAAATCCAGAAAATGTTAGTGTGTGTTTAAAATACTTAAAAAAATAAATTAGTCTTTTCTTTTTCATAAAGTTGGTAATCCAAGAACTAAGATGAAAACCTCTGTATAGCTATAAAGTCCACAGTACACGCATTATAAAGTCTTTCACTACACAGGTTTTTCCCAAAGATACACAGCAGACCCCACGTCTGTGCCAATTAGTTAACCGGTAGATCACTGGAGGTCCAATGGAAAGAAATTTAAAACTCAGAGAGGATTTAAAAGGTAGCTGTGGGAATAGTGAGCTATGATTGGTTGTAATGATATATATTATCCCCAATAAATATTACGAATAAAAGAAAGCAAGGCAAAAAAAAGGAGAAAAGGGATGGATGGAGTTCTTTTAAAAGAATTTATAACCTTTTAGTTAGAAAGTGTACAGAATTGCAACACAAGGAGGAAACCCTACCCAAATGGTTTCAATCAAAATATATGAATTTTAAATGTAGATAATAAAAAACCATCATCTTAAATATTGACGTGGAATAGTATATGTAGGATTTGTTTTCAAAATTTATCAATTGTCAAAGGTCTTTTATGACCACAAGGGACCTTTCAAAGCTTTTGTGTATCTATTAAAAGTGATCTTTTGTTACGTGGCATGGATTTTCATCATTTTGTCTCTTTCTTCATTTCACATGGGTCGTATGAGACCCCAGCAAGCGTTTGTAAAAAGCTAGTGCAGTAGTAGTTGCACAATCTTGCGCATGCGTCTGCTGGCTGCGAGAACTTGACAATTTATTAAACCCATTTTAATCTGTCTTAGCCAGTTTTGCTACATCATTTATAATCTCCTGCCTGGTGGAGCAGGTACATCTCTACAGTCACTTCATAAAAATTCTGGGCTCTGCATGCATATGGGAAAAAACAGAAATGCAACTGTGCATAAAAACGTCTCCCAATCTTCCTGCCACTAGAGGGCACGCAAGAAAGTTGGGCAGGCATATGTCTTCACCCTTAAGCGGCAGAGAGGGTGCGGCAGAAAGTTCCATACATGTTCTTTTACATTCATTACAAATTATTCTGGTCCACATCGCAGCGAGAGGCATTCTGTAGTTATTTTTTCCTTAGCAGGAAAGTTGGCTGTACAAATGAAACTATTAAAAACTGCAGACAATTAGGCAATTTGAACAGCATTTTAGAATAATAACCAATTTTCCTCTCCAAGAATTTGTACTGTCTCGTGACTGTAAAGAGGGAAGACCAAAAAAAGTCTCCCCGCTAAAAAGTCATAATTGTCCACCGATTGGAATTAAGTAAATTATAGATAATGACATGCAAAAATGTTTTAGTGCAAGCAACCAGAAGATACCAAACACAGTTTGTCTTTAAAGTCATCATTGTGTGGAAAGCGTGCGCCAGATGATATACTATGGCACGTCCCTTTGTAACAGAGGGATAAAGGAAGCATAACACAACCTGACATGGATAGTCTCTTTGGGAATGCCTTACCAAAAATCTTTAAAGTGCTGGATATTATGAGCATTTTCAGCCCTGGATGTTTTCCCATGTATGTAGACTACAAGTCAATTCCACCAGTCTATTAGTAGTAGGCTAAGTAATCATCCATGTCCCCAAGTAATTACTCACATTTAGAATAGTTTTGCATTTGCATGTGTCTGTTTTGGTTTGCAAGGATACCTAGGTATTATTTATGTAATTAAAAGTAGAATGTCAAGGATTCAAAAGAGGTATGCAGGAGTCTACTAGGCACTGCACCTATATAGGTATTGTTTCTTTTTTATTCCCATGCTGACCTCACTAAGTTGGGGGGGGGGGGCCTTTACCCCACCTGGGGGTTATTCAATTTACAAAGAATGTCAAGGATTCAAAGAGGAAGTAGTGTGTTTCTGATGTTATATTATTAGTTCTTACTCTGGGACTGATTTCTCCTACGTAGTGCGATGTAGGTGAGTGTACACTGAGAAAAATTCAGAAAATACACCTGATGGTTGAGTGTCTAAACCAAAAATTAACAGTTGTGATCCTTCTGCTTAGTACATCCATGCTTATGCTGTAAAGTGTGTCTGCAGTGCAACGGTTAGCTGTGGGTCTTTTAAGCACTGTACAGTGTGTGAAAAGTAGAGTATAGCAATATTCCAAGATTTGTAAAATTGGTCACTGGTTTCCTCCCATATCTGAAAAACATACACCTATGGTAAATGCCCCGCCCTAGAAAAAAATGGCCTTAGTGTACCCTTGGGAAGATGGGATATGTCAGACCTCTTTAAATACACAATAAAAATAAAGTGTAAAATAAATTTAGAAGCAAAGCAACTTTGCTCGGACTTTTATCTCCTCTTTCTGGATTAATTGCATGAAAATCATATCGGTACAGGTTGGATGTAATGGACTTTTTTACTATCAGCTACCATATATAAATGCGTATGTACAGTATATGTACGCCGCTGGTGAGCTGGGAGCACAGGGTAAGCCTAATGACGGCTCACCCTGCTGCAGCTCAAATCTCCATCTCCAGTGGCGTCAAACACTATTCCCTTCCGAGTTGTAGCAACTGGAAGGGAGAAGCGATTTGGGGTCCAGTGATTGCAGGAACCTCGAATTACCCTTAAGCGGAGTGTGCACTTTAGCATTAGTGCTATAGCAGCGCCCAGTTTAGGTGGTCGGTGCCAAGCATCAAAACAACCTGGTTTGATATAAATGGTGTGGATATGCATATTATCTAACTTTGTAGTTTTTGTTGCACTAAGTTGTACTGGGCAGAACACAGCTGGATAAACAGAAAAATGGTGTGTGTGTGTGTGTGCGTATGGTGTGTGTGTGTATGGTGTGTGTACAGTGTGTGTACGGGTGTGTATGTGTGTGTGTACGGTGTATGTGTGTGCATATGGTGTGTGTGTGTATGTATGGTGTATTTACAGTGTGTGTACGGGCGTGAGTGTGCATGTGTGTGTGTACGGTGTATGTGTGTGTGTATGGTGTGTGTGTGTGTGTGTGTGTATGCTGTGTCTGTGTGTGATTGGTGTGTGTGTGTGTATGGTGTGTGTGAGTACAGGGTGTGTACGGGTGTGTGTGTGTGTGTGTGTGTATGTGTGTGTACAGTGTATGTGTGTGTGTGTGTCAGATTATCTGCACTCATACACTCCTAGTCTCCTAGTCACCTCAGGCCTCTCTTCTTTTTATGAGGCCAGTGAGTGTAACTATCCAATTCTTGTGGAACATGAAGCCACAACAGCTGTGTAGCCACAGGTTGCTTGTATCTGCGCTCAAGCAATATATGTCACATTAAAATGAGCTTTAATACTGATTGCCTTAATTTTTAAAGCTATACATGGGAGAGGAATGGGCTCCAAAAAGACCAGATGCAGTCTTACTTAAACCAGACACAAAATGAGTGGAATTTACAGCACAGGCTGTCACCGATATATACAGGGTTTTTTTTGTGGGGGGTTTTCTTAATTCGGTTGCTTGGCAATCAGTAGCTTCTTAGTCTGTTTGAAACAAGCACATTGTGAAATCATAACTCCTCATTTGCATGCGTGTTCTGGACCAGTGACTTGGGATGTATGAATGATAAAGAATCAGTACAGCAGATTGCAAGTATCATTTATTTCATGATATCAGAAAATGCTCCATGCTCTTCTCTCTTCCAAGCAACAATAAGTAAACTGATTGCAGTAATCTTAGATACTGGTTGTGCAAGTACAAATCATGCCTTCCCCTCCAGCAGAACTTAAATAGGGCCAACCTACATTCAGACCACTCCCCCCTGTGATGACATTCTGGGGGGTTCTGCCCACCATGACTCCTCACAACTATTAACCATGTGATCTGCTCTAGCCCTTGTATTGGCAGGAGGGAGAATTAGAGGTAAGAATACAGTGGTCCTGTGCCCACCTGCAACTGCCGAAGACCTCCCCTCTGTAGCTATGCCTTCTGTTAACTGCACATTGCAACACCCCTTTGAATGTTCTTGCTAATAAATACAGTTTGCTTTGGCTTTAGACTCTTTCTAGTTTAACTCTTCTAGTTTCATATATATATATATATATATATATATATATATATATATATATATATATATATATAGCTTAATACCTTAATTTTGTGGGAAGCAGCAGTAGTCATGTGACTTCTGTTGTCCTGTGAGCTGAAAGGGTGCTTGCCACTCTTCACCTCACCCAATCAGGAGGCAGAAGGGGGCATGGCTAAGATTCCACTAGAGCCCTCCTCCTGTAGGGATCTGTGGAGGTGAGTGGGTATTTAGAATAATTTAGAAGTTGTTTAAATGTATATTCTTTTGTTGCAAGACTAGAGGGAGGAGTTGGATGGAGGTTTATTTTATATTTTTTTAAAGTCAAACAAATATTGATGGTTTTATTTCACTTCATTCATAACTGCTTGTGCCTATTATTTTCCTAAAGAACATTAGCCTGCATTTTCATACTGAGATACTGAGGAGACCAACAACAGGCGTGTTTAGTAAGGCCAAAAGCAACACGCACAGTGCAATCATCCGTGGCAATCAGAATTCATCGTTCAATTACAGGACTTCATTAAAGTGGAATCTGATTGCTATGGGTTACTGCACTTTGCACATTATCCTTACTCTCTCCACTGGCTTATTAAAGAGGTTTTGCAAGGTTAGCTGTAGATTTATGCAGGTCCCTCTTGATAATTAAAAGTTCTATGCTACGCTTCCTACGTTTCATGCTTTTCACTCACTCTACCTTAAGCATCCTCCGCTTTACACAAATGTCCTGCATGTTCCTGAATGTGCGGCTCAAGCAGAACCGTGGTTTTTTTTTTTGTGATTTTAAAGGATACATGTACTTACAAATATGTAAAATCAACGTTACATTGATTCGAGATGGTGGCAAAGCTGTGAGAAGGACATCTTACCTGATCTGAGGGGAGACGGATCAGGTAGTGCTGCTCACCGCAGCTCCTGAGCCATTTTAAAAATTTAGATTCAGTTTCAATCTAAACTGCTATTTAAAAAAAAAATGCCAGCGACCCTGATGATGCAGCTCTCACAGAGCACAGAGAGGAGACCAAGGGGCGGGCGATGGGCACATTTTTGTTTTTACCCTGGAAAGGGCATCCCTCTCCTGCAAAGAACACCCCTTCCTTTGCTAAACTGCCAACAAGCTCTTTGTCTGCAATTTTGGAGGTCCAGCGCGGCAGCCAGGGGGAATGGAGCTCAGAGCAGGAAGGATACAGATGTATGTAATTTACCATTTACCATGCATACCGCCATACCAAGTCGATAGCTGTTCCTGGAGGTCATGTGACAGCCGAGCTTCCTCCTATCGTTCAGGAGCCATTATCAATGGCTCGTGACCTCCTGATCTGTGAGCCAATCACAGTGATCGGGGAGGGAAGTAATGAAAAAAAAGACTCTGCTCCCAGAGGCCTCCGTCCCAAATGAGTTAAGAAGAACACATTTTACAACGTCTCTAACCTTTGCTTAGAGAAAAAATAAAGAAAAATATTTAGTTAGAGATGGGCTTTATTTTTTTTAAGCTTTCAACAACTGCTACCCTTTAAAAACTCACAGTGTATATTTCTGGAGCATAGTGGCAATTTTCAAGTTTTTTTCAGTGTGGTATTACCCAGTCTTGTTGAGGTCTATTCAGTCTGTCAGCATTTTTACCAACACTTCAACATCTTGCATCTAAACATGAGGCTCCATTTACTAGCATCCCAGACCTCCTAGAACTGCTACTGTGTGTCTTTTCATGTCTATACATTAATTAACGCAGCGTATATTTAGAATTGAAGTCTCCAGATATAAATGCAGCAAAGCGCACTAATCCACACTGCTATAGCCAAATCAAAAAGCTAATCTACAAATTACAATTAACCTTCTCAGGATTGCTAAAGTAATTACTCATTTCATGGGTGTAATCTTATTTGTGTTATGTATTGCAATGGGATTAAAGTCTTTTTGTTTTTGGCTGTTACAATTACTAGTCACCTGTGCAGCTCAGCTGAATAAACACAAACTGTGATGTCATCTCATATTCTCAAGCATAATAGAGACCAGTGGAGTCTGTGTGTTGGCACGATGGAGGAGGGATGATGATGATTTGTTAAAGAGATAGATTTATCCCCAAGCCAGTCAGTTGGTTGGATGCCAAACAGTAATCCAGTACAATTAACTATGAAAGATGCACGCACTCCAGTATAGCAGCAGATCTGACTGCAGCCACATGAAAGTCAACAAACCCATCCCGTTTTTTTATAGCCTCTTGTCATTCTTGGACATATCTAGGCCAAGGTGTTTCCAGATAGTTTTGTATAAATACAGTTTTCAATTGTTTTTGCTAATCTGCCCCCTTACCCTGCACAAGGTAAAAAGAACTAAAAGCCAAAAGTTAATAAACCTCAGAATCAGTTTTATTTCGCCAAGTACAGCAAGAGCCATAATCGGAATTATTTGTGGTACACATGGCATAGACAGAGTAAAGACATACAACACATACAATTTAAAATGCAGTAATCAGATATACAGATAGTGATGCCGGTAAACGCTAGTAAAAGGCCCCCGTTCCCAGATAAGAACCGAGGGAGGCAGCGACGGGGACCAGCTGATCGACCCGGCAATTACGAGTGCAGGCCGGACCGGGAAAGGTCAGAGTTCAGTGACCGAATGGCTTGGGGGAAGAAGGTGTTCTTCCGCCTGGTGGTTTTGGATGGTATAGTCCTGAAACGGCGGCCCAATGGGAGAAGCTTGAAGTAGTGGCTGCCAGGGTGAGAGGGGTCACGGGAGATCATGGTGGCCCTCTTCCTCAATCTAGCGGAGTGGAGGAGATCAAGAGGTGGAAGAGGAGAACCAATGATTCTCTCTGCATCAGCTATGACCCTCTGCAGTTTATGTTTATCACTGGCCGTTGCGCCCGCGTACCAAACAATGACTGAGGAGCAGAGGATGGATTCTATGGTGGCAGTATAGAAGCTGGCCGGCAGCTCCCGTGGCATGCCAAATCTCTTCAGTTGGCGCAGGAAGAAAAACCTCTGCTGGGATTTCTTTTGAATTTTAGTGGTGTTATGCCCCCATTTCAGGTTATTGGTGAGAGTCGTGCCGAGGAACCGAACCGATGACACCGTAGAGACTTCTGATCCTCCAAGAACTACTAATGACTTATCACAAATAAGTCATTAGTAGTTCTTTGCAAAGCCAGCATATGCAGCTGCTAGGGAAGTGCTCACATTGTAGTTGAACTAGAGAGTGCAGGAGGTTCCAATGCTATAAGGGCTAGAAGGGCATTCTTCTAATATACTTTTTGAAAAGTTGTGGAAGGGTCAGACAGCATAACACATGAGTTGTGTACAGCTATTTTTGTGTGTGTCTATAATAATTGCAGGATGTAATGAAATTTCCTCTTTGCTGGCTAGGCATTATAAAAGTCCTAAGGTTGAAGGGGGAGTTAAGTTTAGGCATCTGGATAGACTTAAAGTACACCTGAAGTGAGAGGTATATGGAGGCTGCCATTTTGATTTCCTTTTAAACAATACCAGTTGCCTGGCTGTCCTGTTGATCCTCTGCCTCTAATACTTTTAGCCATAGACCCTGAACAAGCATGCAGCAGATCAGGTGTTTCAGGCATTATTGTCAGATCTGACAAAGATTAGCTGCATTCTTGTTTCTGGTGTTATTCAGCCACTACTGCAGCCAAATAGATTAGCAGGGCTGCCAGGTGTTGTTTAAAGGGAAATCCATATGGCAGCTTCCACGTTCTTCTGACTTCAGTTGTCCTATAACATTGGGGCACCAGCCGGGAGATTACATTGGTTGAAGGTGAATAGCCACATGATGGGTAGATGCTAAGGGGCATAGTTAGTACATTTCATCAGTAAACTTAAGTTTTTAAAACCATTTAGCTGCCACTAAGCACAACACTGGCTCTGAAATACAGACATCTTGGTAGCCTCGGTAGGAAAATTGAGTGGTAACCTCCACTAGACAAAGACTGATATGAATGACTATTTGTAACGCTCCACAGATATGCTGGCTCTGCAAAAAAATATATAGGTAATAAATAGTATGAACACAAAGACACACATAACAGCATTGCCTTATCTCAGTACAAATGATATTCCATTTGCAGCATTTCTGGCAGCTGAGAAGCGAATTTTGCTTCTTTTTCAAGCAGTACAAACTTTGTGTTTGAATCATTTGACTCTGTGGATACGAAACCCCAGCGTGTGTCATAATAATTTATGCTGTGCCAAGTACATTTGAAATGTCTATGGAGCCACTTGCTGAGAGACTCCTAATGCTAAAATGTGCCACATAAATCACACTTCCCTAGTCAAGACAAGAACAAATGTTATTTTGCAAATGTTTTTAGTAAAAACAATAAAATGTAAATTAACACTATACAAGGCAAATGCTCACACATAAGGCAAATCTGTACTGTGATGTACAAAAACATTAAAGAGAACCCGAGGTGGGTTTGAAGAATATTATCTGCATACAGAGGCTGGATCTGCCTATACAGCCCAGCCTCTGTTGCTATCCCAAACCCCCCTAAGGTCCCCGTGCACTCGGCAATCCCTCATAAATCACAGCCACGCTGCTGACAAACAGCTTGTCAGAGCTGGCTGTGTTTATCTCTATAGTGTCAGTCTGCTGCTCTCCCCGCCTCCTGCAGAACTCCAGTCCCCGCCTGCATCCCTTCCCTTCCTGCTGATTGGAGGGAAGGGACTGGGGCAGGGACCAGAGCTATGCAGGAGGCGGGGGAGCAGCTGAGACTGACACTACAGATGTAAACACAGCTGCACAGCACGGCTGTGATTTATGAGGGATTGCAGAGTGCAGGGGGACCTTAGTGGGGTTTGGGATAGCAATAGAGGCTGGGCTGTATAGGCAGATCCAGCCTCTATATGCAGATAACATTCTTTAAACACACCTCAGGTTCTCTTTAAGCTTGCTGAACACATAGCCTTACATACATGCTAGCATGATGCAGCTGTACAAATGGTGCATCATCCTGACGCTGAAGAGCCAAGGACCCTCGGGCAATGGGCACATCCCTGCTTCCTTACCATATCATAAAGCCAGTGCCCACTGACCTCAGCACCAGTGTACAGTCTAAAACCTGCTTAAAGTGAACCTGAAGTGTTTTTTAAATAAAAAAGGTATTTACCTAAGGAGAGGGAAGGCTCTGGAAACTATAAAGCCTTTGCGTTCCTGTCCTGGTCCCCTTGTTGCAGCTCTGTCTTCCCCATTAGCAGTCTCCAATTGATTGGTCGGAGACTGCTCTCTTCTGCCGCGGGAGGCTTTGGAATTCTTCAGGAGCTCCTAAAGACAGGTGGCTCCATAGGGAGTGTAGGGGAAAAAGTGTATGTTTACGTCAGCAGAGGGAATCCTGAAACCTCTGGATAATCCAGAGTCTTATCCTGCCCCCCTCATCTCCACCTATCCAGTGTTGGAAGGGCTTGTCAAAGAGGTTCATGTGGCTGCACTCCTGTCCGTGAACAAACGTGACCGCACTGCGCAGGCTTGGCAGAATAAGCCAAGCCTTAGTGGCTTCATGTTACTGCACAGGTGCCAGGCATTCTGCACAGTGCAGCTGCACTCTTCCATGGACAGGAGCAAGGCTGGGAACTTACAGAGGGTCCCGGCATCTAGTGGTGGAAAAAAATGTGGGAAGCCTCTGGAGGATCCATAACATTGACAGGGGGTCTGTGTGGCTGAAATTGTGAAATCCCTCCCACAGTGTGGTGTCATAACCATGGTCATGACAGTTTCCTTTCTGTGAACCTTGTTGCATTGTGGGAAATAACGACTGTTTCCAACTGCAAAGCATCCAGTATCTCCCACTATGCGTATGTATTAAAAAAACAACCTTTTAGCCTTTTGCATTGTTAGTGGAAGTGGTTTTAGGTAATGGCAGGTGGTGCTGTCTAGTTTTTTTTTCCTGTCTGCCAGTAGTAAAGATGATGTCATGCAGGCTCATTGTGGATCAAACAACAGGAACGAATTACATAGTGAATATCCATTTTTTGATCTCCTATTTTTTAACTTCTCACTTTGCAATGTATTGATTCATTTTCTCCAACTACTATTTTTCAGTAAAGTTCCTCTTTAACAGTCCTTGCAACTTTACACTGTGAACTCACATTGTAATGTACCTACCACAGTCATATACGCAGCAGGTCCAGTTTTGGGCGGAAGCCAGTTCATTTGCTTTATTGATCAGCTATCTATGAAGCGATCATCCATGTGTGCTTGCTAGAGGAATTATAAGACATAGGTCTGAAAAAGATGAAAAGAACAGACAAATTGTAAATTGAACCCCATTGATAAAGACCTGCCGCATAGAAAATGCATGGTGTATTATTATAACCCAACAAGTCAGCGGAGTTCTTTCTCCAGAAAGAAACAAAGATAGCAGTAATTAATGACCCTGACTCTGTGCCAAAAAAGCTTTCTTCTGACAACTTCAACTTAATTAAAACTTAAGACTTTTCAATGGCCTCAGAAAGCTCCTTATGGGGTGAACTCTTGCAAACTCGTGAGAAAATTTTGTAAGTTAAAGGAAAAGATGTGTGTTACTACTGGTAGCATGACTCTAATCCCTGACAGTCAAAGAATCTATTTAACCAAAGCCTTTTCTTTTAACCAGCTCACACCTGCAGGCTTATTGGCACTTCCTCTGCACCAGAAAAGGCAGTTTTTGTGCTCCGCGGAAGATCAGATAATAGACGTCTTGCTGTTGCTTTTGTTTTTGTGCATTGTTCATTAGGCTGTGAGTATTGCAGCCTAGCTCGATAAGCTTGGTTTGTTTGTAGTCCAGCGTGGTCTCGGGTTTTTGGGCCACAGCGACTTTAGCAAGCAAAAGCGAAAGAACAAAAAGTTTCAACTCTCTTCACTGGCAAAAACAAGGCCTGTAGAGTGTTCTATGCCCGCTGGCGAGCAGAAGGGTTAACGTAGGAGGAAAAAAAAAAACAACAAAAGTTTGCGATCCGAGATTCACACTTGAAGGGGTAATCTGAAAGACAGAGGCATGCTGTTCTTCACACTTCTGGATTCTAAGGAACAAACAATTTAGCTGGCTTGGACTGTTTTTAGAAACGATCAAATGTGTGTTTAAATAACTCTCGAGCCTTCTCACTTAAACCGATCCATTCAACCTACAAATGAAACAATCGATGATGAGTTGCTGCAGCAAAAAAGAAGTCCTAAAGTGTTTGAGAGAGAGAGAGAGAGAGAAAAGAGAAACTGCTTGGCTTATGCATCAGGAGTCAAAGAGGGAGAGGCATGTTCGTGTGCTATTTTAAGTAAACATTAGTCCATCATTTAGTACATCTCCTGGTAATAACAAGTGGGATCAATAGCCCAGTTCCAGTATATGTGCTCAGACTTTTTAGCATTTACAGGTTTTAATTACATAATGACAAATCCAAGGTTGTTATGGGCCTATAATCTAATAGGAATGGCACCACTTTTAAATACCTAGATTTAAAGCTGAACCCCAGAGAGACGGATAAACGAAACAAATGAAATACAGTATATGTGTAATGTCTTACTGCCAATAATGTTATTCTGCCCAGCCTATCCTAATATATATATATATATATATATATATATATATATTGGACAGGGCAGGTCAAAAAATGCTCAAGCCTAACCTCCTGATTGGACAGTGATGGTCAGCAAAATCCACAGACTAACATCCTGATTGGACAGTGCAGGTCAGCAAATGTCCCAGCCTAACTTCCTGTGCTGATCAGCAGCTAGGTCCTTAGTCCTTCATTTAATCAAGCTCACACTCAGTGTTGATGTTCTTACAGTAAGTTACAGTAAGTGTCCTTAAAGCAAACCCCTACTTAATTCAACCCTCAAATAAATGTGGCAGGTTCTATATTAACAGACATTCTTACCACAGTACATTTTCACTCTTACTTCTTTCCTCAGCCGATTTCTCCTGTGTGTGTTTTTTTCCTTGTATGTAAACTGCTACCAGCTAGTGATGTCAGCACTATGCACAGAGCAGGGGTCATATTTGGTCTGTTTTGTTCATGTTGAGACCAATGAATGTTGAGAATTGCTATACTTTTCTCTCTTCCCCACCCATGTGTGTCACTACCTGAGGCTGCCATGTCACCTTGCTTTAAAGAGGAACTTCAGCCTAAACAAACATACTGTCATTACATTACATTAGTTATGTTAATTAAAATAGATAGGTAACATAATCTCTTACCCACCCTGTTTTAAAAGAACAGACAAAGGTTTGTGATTTCATGAGGGCAGCCATCTTTTTGGTTGAAATGGGGTGACAGGGAGCATGAGACACAGTTCCAACTGTCCTGTGTCCTGATCACCCCTCCCAGCTGCTAGACAACGAGAACAACAACATCAGAAATCCCATCATGCTTTGCACAGCATCAGGGGAAAAATGCCTGGGCAGTTTTCTTTGATGGTGCGGAGCTTAGCTTCTAAGCAGCTAAAAATTAGGCTTGGGTTTGAAAAACAAAGTTCTGATGCTGTGAACCTGTTAAAGAAACACCAAGCCTTTTCAGTGCTGCTGAGTAGATTTTTAGTCTGGAGGTTCACTTTAAGAAAGGGCTAGCCCTGCCTATACCAGACATTTTAGTTCAGAGACATCATGCTTATTGTTGACCATGGAGGTGGAATTGACAGTCCAGTGTCACATGGAGCTACCCCTGTATTGAAGTCATCACCTGTGTTAAACATTTCTAAATCTTTGTTTTTTTATGAAGCACTTGGGTATCATGGGATCAAAGTGGTTAGGACTCTCGGTTTGCACCTCTAGGCTTCTTAATTCAACTCCCAATAATGACAGAACATTTTCACTGTGCTCCAGTGTCGTCCCACATCTCAAAAACATAAGGGTAGGCTAAGTGGCATCTGACCAGACTTGCCCTTATGTGGCTGGAGCAAAAGGACCAGAAGCTGGTAGGAGACAGGGATGGATGTGCATGGCTGTATGGGAGCTGTAACTGCATAATGCATCGGTATTGTATAAGCACTGGAACGGTAGGCACAGCATACACACGGCATTTACTGGATTGCTCTTCTAATTGCGCTTCTCAGGCATTGGATTCTGTGACTACAGTTCACATATAGTAATGAGCAAATGAGCAAAGCATGAACATTTCCCAGAGAGACCACTTGTTTCTTCAAGAGCAAACATTCCATCCGTAATCATAGCTAAATATAATAGCATAAACATAAAGAGGTAGCACAGCTCCTTCACCCTCCTATATTATGTATTCTATACATTCTTTTTAGATATGTTTTTGTTTGATATAGCTGCTATGTTTAAAGCCCTAGTTCAGGCATCATTTGTACTGTATATGCTTTTAGTAGAGCATTGTTTTATATAAACATTGCATACAAAGTTTTTTCTTTATAGTTTTTGTTGTTGTTAGATTATTAGCCAGCAGGGAGGTGTGGCCTCAGCAGACAGCAATAACTCTCCACCCATTATGCCCATGTGACTTGCAGCAACACTTCTATCTGCCAATGTGGAGCGGCTGTATTTTGCATGCACCTAAAACACTGTAAAGCAGCTGAAATAATATTTTATATTAATTCCTGTAATATATAACTCTGAAATCTAAGGATCAATGGCTATTACATGCACTCACTTACCATACCAACCAACCAACCAACCATACAGGGGTAGTATACAGGATGCAGGTGGTCCGTCTTATATCATAATTGGACAGCACTAGAACCATTTTTGGGGTAAATTTGTCATTGTTGACCCTGCAAGACTTAAGCTAAGTACACATATATGATAATTGTAGCCCATTAGGATGGAAAACGATCCTTCGGGTGACAATTTGGGTAATGATGCTATAGAGACACATCCTTAGCCTTGCGGCTAGCGGTATGTTCTGCTGCTATGGAGGGAGTGGAGGGATGACAATAGGTGCACAACGGAGCAGCTTCCATCAGTCGGGGGGTTTGAAAATACTGATCATTCATGCGTTGGGGGCTATTAAGGTTCTGGCAGGATGGATCCTTAATGACGCCCAATGAATGAGCAGGATCGATTGTCAGCCGCTTTACTCACAGAATGATCATTGACTGAAAAGGTAAATATCAACCATTTCAGCCAACGGTTATTGCATGTGTGTATCTACATTTGGAAATATGCAGTGGGTGAGGACAATGTGTTTTCATGCCAAAAAGATGCTTTTCTTGTTTAAGTGAACTGGTCTACTGAACCAGTAACATTCACACCTGATGAATTCTGAGGCACCAAAGCATTTTTCTCCTGTTGTCCATTTGTAATCTCATGTCAAAGTGTCACTTACCTTACAAGAGGTTGGTCCATCTAACCCTGTATGACTTATGAAAATAGATTACTCAGTAACATTGGGCTGTTGTGGTTACAGGAAAGAGCAAGCCTTGCATATCATGTCATCACTGTGGTTTCAAAGCATTCACCGGGTAATTTAATCTTTACGGGTAGTTTTTTCTTTTTCTCTAACAACTAACCACTTTCAGATGTTGGAATAGTAAGATAAAAAAGGGTTTAATTCAGCTCTTTTAAAAACTTACATAAACTCTTATCATTGTAGGTTATACTGTTGCACACCTCTACATTGTCCAAAGAAAACTGAAAATTCCAAGTTTAGAATAGTAACTAGGGCTACCTGCCGTTGTAAGAAAAGCTGGATGCAATGAAGATTTATAGCGGAACTGAAGATAGGATTACAACAAACTGTTTCACTTACCTGGGGCTTCTGTAAGCCCCCAGCAGCTGTCCTGCCCGCGCCGGTCCTCCACGATCCTCCGCTCTCCCGCCGCCGCTCTGTTCCTCGACTTGTAAGTCGACGCCAGCGCAGCCCTGCCATGCATATCCTTTCTATGCTTTCCCATCTGCAATTGCGCTATTGTGGACCGGAATACGAAGAAAGGATACGCATGGCCAGAGCTGCGCAGGTGCTGTGGCCCGGCGGCGAAACCGAAGGAAGCAACAACCTTTGCATCCCCTATTGCTGCGCCAATGGCTATATATGTTACCTGTTATAAGTGCAAACGGTGCACAATGCAGTCTTTGTACTTTTTAATGTGGCAATTTCATTGTAACCACAGGGGTAATGATGCAGCAGACAAACATATTAGTTGCATTAGGTTTATAGGTTCTTCTATGTTAGTTTTATGTGGAACACAATGTGAAGGTTTACGACTTGTGCACCACATTGTATGGCATGCAACAATTGTCTTTCAGCCCCAGACACTGCTATGCCAGCTATCAGCAAGGACGCCTTCTTTACAATTCTTATTTTTAATCTCTTGCGGGACTTCAACCATGCTACCCGATAAAGCAGCACACCTACTTTCAGTAATTAGAGTCAAACATCAAACACTTGATATTCATCAGCATCTAACACTCACAACACTCACATGAGCCCACCTTACAATTAAGATAATGAAAGTACATAAATTAATTGTTTGTTCATGCATAATCAGTTCATAAACTTACAGATTAAGTATACTATTGTGTTTTCATTATACTGTATTGTATTATTTTATCAACACTCTTAAAGGATATCAATACCTGCAAACAATAATAATTATCGGAAATGGCAAATGCCACTCGGTTCCCATTAAACACAAAATGGGGATGTAGGGGCC